>NC_042623.1:138739982-139039982 GCF_901001135.1 Rhinatrema bivittatum | reverse complement strand
TTCTTCAACTGCTTTGACTTTGAACTGTGATATTGCCTATCAGAGAAGAACCAATGGGCTGATGCCCTTTCCTGGTCTTTTGAAATAGAAGACTTCCCAGAACTCCCTCACCACATCATTGACTCAACAAGAATAGTGGTTACTTCTGCAGTACCTGTGCCACCCAGGAAGACTGTAGTTCCCAAACAACTGAAGAAAAAGGTACTCAAATGGGCCCAGGATTCCTGCATGGCAGGGCATCATGACAATTCTGGAACTAATCCTTTGCCATTACTGGTGGCCTCAAGGGAATCTTGCCCCACCTGTGTGGTACATAAGAGCTCTCTTGCTTGCCTGTGGGGGCTGTTGCAGCCATTGCCAGCCCCTGAGGAGCCCTGGACCCACCTGGCCACTGATTTTGTCACTGACCTTTCCCTTTCTAATGGCTACACCACTAGCTGGGTAGTGGTGGATCACTTTTCTAAGATGGCCCATTTCATGCACTTCTCAGCCTACCATCTGCATCAGAGTTGACACATCTTTTTGTCCAACATATTTTTCAGTTACACGGACTCCCCTCCCATATCCTCTTGGACCGAGGGATGCAGTTTACAGCCTGCTTTTGGAGAAGCCTCTGTAAGAAATTTGTTATCACATTGGACTTCACCTCTGTGTATCACCTGCAAAGCAATGGACAGATGGAAACAGTCAACCAGACGTTCAAGGCCTTCTTGAGGGCATACAAAAATGAATGTCAAGAAGACTTGGCTTCTCTCCTCCCTGGCTCAGAGTTCTGCTACAACAACCATGTGAGAGGTTCATCTGGATAATAACCCTTCCAAATGGTCTTTGGTCAACATCCAAAGGTACCACTCCCAGCTCCAGTGTCAGTCTCCTGCCTTGTGGCTTGACCTCAGAGATTTATAGCAGAAAACACACCAGCTTCTGACTGCAGTGGTTAATCAGTTCAAGAAACAAGCAGACAAAAAATGCTGCCCGGCTCCACAGTTCAAACCAGGAAAACTGGCGTGGCTAAGCACATGGAATCTCCATCTCAAGATGCCTTCTGTTAAATTTGTATTGAAATATAATTTTCAAAAACAGGTAAAATAAAAAATTCCTTTTAAGTGGGCGAAGATAGCTATTTGCTACTTGGGGTGAATTTGAGTGGTACGGGAAGGGATTTATTTCCCCTAAATTTTAAACCATTAGACAGGATATTCTTAGACTTAGACGTATGGCATGCTTATAATTTAACTTGGATGGGAAGAATAGTGACTATTAAAATGAATATTCTACCTAGACTACTATTCCTTTTCTAAACTATACCTATAGAATTACCTGATACATACTTGAAACTGCTCAAAAAACACATGTTTTACTTTATTTGGAGAAGGAGACCACCATGGGTTTCCAGGAGGGTTCTATACCAGCCAAAACTTCAAGGGGGTTTGGGCGTCCCAGATATTAAAAAGCATTATTTAGCCGCCCAACTGAAAGCCATTGTCGAATGGCATGTCATAGAAGGCGCTAAACAATGAGTGGCAAAAAACAGAGTCTGACGAATTTTTCCCCTAGCAGGCCAGATATGGTTACGTCGATGTTTTAGGATTCTCAAGAGCACCATATTATCATATACCATACACACCATCAAAATTCAGGATAAATGAAAAATGGTGCTAATAGGAGATCAAACAATTTCAGCAGGCACACCCATATGCCATAATAAGAGTTTCCCACCAGGCCTTGTTACAGGAAGATTGTCTCAGTGGCATAGATCTGATTTATGGGTACTGGAACAACTGTGAGAACAGGGTCAAATAGTGCAATTTAGTACACTCCAAGATAGATTTCATTTATTGGTGGAGGATCAATTTGCATATATACAGTTAATTTATTTATTTATTTAAAATCTTTTCTATACCGTCGCTAAGTAATAAACCATCGCAACGGTTTACATGTAGGCACATAAATTAATGTAAGTGGGTGCAGACTATCGTACATTCTAACAGGTGCCACAAAAGGTTCAGTTACAATAAATTGTTAAGGACAATCACTTGTTTAGTGAAGTAGGTCATGACCAGGTGTACCTGTAAGGTATTGTTCACAGGTAAAAATCATATATATAGTGTTTACAATTATTTTTGTGAGGTAGATTTCATAGATTATTGAGATGCGCATTCTTAGAATAGTGCTGTGTGCTGGTGTTCTTCTTCTGCCTATTCCTGTATATTTTCATTCTCATTCTCCAGCCTCTTTATGAAATGCTTGTTTAAGAAGCCATATTTTTAAACTTTTCTTAAAGGTTTTGAGATCTCTTTGCAACCTGATCTCTAGGGGCATTGTGTTCCAAAGTGTGGGGCCTGCTAAAGATAAGGCCCTTTCTCTCACTTGAGTTAGTCTCACTGTCTTTACTGAAGGAATGGTTAAAAGTGCTTTATTTGCTGATCGAAGGTTTCTGTGTGGGACGTGCACTTGTAATGCTGTATTTAGCCAGTCCGATTTTCCATCATGTATTAGTTAATGTATGGTACATAGGGCTTTGTATTTAATTTTGTGTTCATTAGGTAGCCAATGTAATTCTGCCAGGGTTTCGGTTATATGGTCCCTCCTCCTTTTTCCTGTTAGTATTCTAGCTGCTGTGTTTTGAAGTATTTGAAGTGGCCTTAATGTTGTATTCGGGAGTCCTAGTAAAAGGGCATTACAGTTGTCCGTGCTGGAGAAAATTAGTGCCTGCAGTACTGTTCTGAAATCAGTTAGTGTTAGTAATAGTTATAGTTTTCTGAGTATCATGAGTTTTCCATAACCTTCTTTTACTTTTAGGGATATGTGTTGTTTTAGGTTGATTTCTGGGTCCATTATTATTCCAAGGTTTCGTACTTTTTCAGCTAGTTCAATTTTCTGGTTGTCTTTGAGGATAATTGGAGTTTGGATGATTTCCATATTTTCCCGTTCTAAGTGTAGAAATTCTGTTTTTTCAATATTGATCAGAAGTTCCATTCAGTTTAGCAGTTGTTTTATAACGTCTAGGTACATGTTTGCTAAGGTTAACGTTTTCTCTAGTGTGTCCTCAATTGGTAAAATTAGTTGAATATCGTCTGCATGAATTCCCCTCACATACGGCCACAACTATGATTGGAAAAATCTTTGTTTGAGGGCTTATGTTTGTCAACAAAGAAACATCAAAAACAAATATCTGGGTTATACTTATTTTTATTGGGCAAATTGAATGCTCCTATACCACATATCAAAGCTTGGGAAACAGATATAGGGGAGGTATTGGAGGAGGAGGAGGAATGGGACATATGTTACGCTATGATTAAACTAAGCTCTATATCAGCTGCACTCATGGAAAATGGTTATAAACTACTATATTATTAGTACCTCACACCGACCAGGTTGCATAAGATATACTCCACAGTGTCTAATAAATGCTGGAGGAACTGCGGTCATGAAGGCACAATGCTTCATATCTGGTGGTCGTGCTCAGATATTTCTGGACTTTGGGATTTCATCTTTCAATTTCTCTCTGAACTGTTGGGGCAATGAGTTGCCAAAGATCTTAAATGTTATAGAAACATAGAAACATAGAAATCACGGCAGAAGAAGACCAAACGGCCCATCCAGTCTGCCCAGCAAGCTTCACATTTTTTTTTCTCATACTTATCCGTTTCTCTTAGCTCTTTGGTTCTATTTCCCTTCCACCCCCACCATTAATGTAGAGAGCAGTGATGGAGCTGCAACCAAGTGAAATATCAAGCTTGATTAGTTATGGGTAGTAGGGGAAGTAACCGCCGCAATAAGCAAGCTACACCCATGCTTATTTGTTTTACCCAGACTGTGTTATTCAGCCCTTATTGGTTGTTTTTCTTCTCCCCTGCCGTTGAAGCAGGGAGCTATGCTGGATATGCGTGTAGTATCAATTTTTCTTCTCTCCTGCCGTTGAAGCAGAGAGCTATGCTGGATATGCGTGAAGTATCAGTTTTTCTTCTCCCCTGCCGTTGAAGCAGGATATGCATTGAAAGTGAAGTATCAGGCTTATTTGGTTTGGGGTAGTAACCGCCGTAACAAGCCAGCTACTCCCTGCTTTGTGAGTGCGAATCCTTTTTTCTTCTCCCCTGCCGTTGAAGCAGAGAGCTATGCTGGATATGTGTGAAGTATCAGTTTTTCTTCTCCCCTGCTGTTGAAGCAGAGAGCTATGCTGGATATGCGTGAAGTATCAGTTTTTCTTCTCCCCTGCCGTTGAAGCAGAGAGCTATGCTGGATATGCGTGAAGTATCAGTTTTTCTTCTCCCCTGCCGTTGAAGCAGAGAGCTATGCTGGATATGCATTGAAAGTGAAGTATCAGGCTTATTTGTTGCCTGCTTACTTTCCCACTTCTAAACTTTAACAAATATTAGCAGTTGTCGGTAATTCAAGTGATCATAGCTACCCGTCTACTAATAGCCACGGCCTGGAAAGAGACGAGTCCAGGAGTTGCAGAGATTTTACAGAAGTTATCCATTGTTTACTATTTAAACAAACTGACAGCACTCCGATTGGATACTGTGGGCAACTTCATTAAAATCTGGCAACCATACGAGGACTGGATAAGAAAGGATATTGAATGCAATAAGAGTTTAAGAGATTATGAAGATCATATGTTTAATATTCCATATTATAACTTTCTCTTACAGACTGAGCCTCGATATCATTATATAAAAAGTGATGGATGATCAAAAGGGGAGGGAGGGTAGGAAAGGGAGGGGAATAATCAGCGGCGGATTCACGATGTCTGACTGGCCTGGGTATTCGCCACCCAGGTCACATCACGTGGTCTGCCGAGCGCGGCTCTGTCACGGCCGCGCATGGCAGACCATGTGACTGGAGCGATAGGTCCACCGGGGGATGCCCGATCCCCCGATAGGCCAATCCGCCCCAGGGAATAATATCAAGTTTGGTTAGTATTATATATCTTTATTTAGATGTTACATATATACAGGGCTGTATTTGTCTTGTGTTTGGTTTGACTTTAATAAACTATGATTGAAAAAAAAAAAGTTGCCCTGAGATTCGTGGGGTCATTCCCCATTACTCACCAGGTAGGACCAGTGGCCTACCAGCTGAAACTTCCAACTATCCTCAAGATACACAATGATTTTCATGTCTCTCTTCTCAAGCCAGGGATCATGTCATGGCGTTCGAGGTGTCATCTCAAACCTGCAGAAGTGATTTCAGAAGAGGACATGATATACAACATTCAGGACCTCTTAGATTCCAGCAGAGTCAATAATAAACGGCAATATCTCATCTTCTACAGGGGGTTCGGCCCAGAGGAGAACTCGTGGGAGCCTGCATCCAATCTCTAAGCCCCCCCCAAATGGTAATGGAGTTCCTTGATGCTTCCCTCAAAAGCCTAATCAGAGAGGCCTGGATAATTGGCTTAGAAGGGGGGGGGGGGGGACTGTAACATTTTCGGCCAGCCACGGGATATGCTGCGACTGGCCACACTCACTACCCAACACCATGAGCTGCTCAAGGCAAGTGCACCACCATGCTGTCTCCCCCTTGTACTGGCTCCGCAGCAGGAACTCTCTTCATTGGTGCCTTTGGATGACATTATTTGGCTGGGTATTTAAACCCAGCCACGATACCAGCATACTGCCTCAGCAACATGTCCTCCTGCAACCTTGCAGTGTGTGATGCTTATTCCTGATTCCCCTGAGTCTTACTCCTGCCTGCCAGTCTTGCTCCTGATTCCTCCAGCCTGTCTCGCTCCAGTCCCCTTCTTGCCTCGTTCCGGCTCCTTGCATGCCCAGTCTCCAGTCCTCCGCCTGCCTGAACACCTAGTTCTGACCTTTGCCTGCCACCTGGTACTGACCTTTGCTACAGACCCCGACAACATCTTGCTCGCTGCCTGCCCTGTCACTCGGCCTGCACCTGGTAACTGTCCTATCACTGCCTGTCCTGACCTCAACCCAGCTCAGAACGTTCTTTCTGATCACCCTTGGGGATTTTCACCTAAGTCCTGCCAGCCCCTGGAACCCAAGGGCTCATCCAGTGGGGAACGGCTCTGGTATAGGTGAAGGTTCAGCTCTGTCCCAGCAATGTTGGTGTTGGTGTGGGACTAGTAGATTCGCCTACTAGGCTGCTTCAACCATGCCATAGCACAAAGGGCTCACAACCGTTACAATACTGTAATTTATTCTTATCAGGTTTATAATGTTGGTCTAAACAATCAGCAAATAAGATAGCAGTATTTAATCTTACTCTATAACTTGTGCAATAACTGTGTAGCCTTAGTTTAGATGGCAGGGCTTGAATGCCTTCAGGAGTACTTACTTTTTTTAAATCTGGGTAAATCTCAAGGTTCAAGGATATGAGCTTTAGACTTGCTGGCAGGAATAATTCTTCACTCTAGTCAAACATTATATTCTCACACAAGAATGGAGTCCCTGCACATTCTAGTGCAATTTAACAAGTCCCAAAATATTTTTAACAGTGAATTCAACAATGTTCAATAATGTCATAGTAACATAACATAGTAGGGAAGTGCACAACTTTTTGTTTTGTTGTTTCATTTCTTTTTATTTAATTAATTTTAAAAATGAAGGAAAAAAAGAAAAGGAAACAAAATAATAAAATAATGTTGGGATCTCTTGAAGAAGGGGAAAAAAAACCCCTCCTGGGCCTTCCCTCCAATCCTCTTCAATCAAATAAACATTCTTGCTATATTTTTCAAGAGTGATCTCTGGTTGCTCCTGCCCTGCCAGTGCTGCTTAGAAATGGCGTCAGCAAACTAAGGTCAGTGTCTTTCTTAAGTTGTATTATATAAAATTGCACTTGTCAGGCTCAGATCCAAGATGTTGCTATGTGACACAGAAATGAGTGGTCAAGGCTTTTTCTCTTTGTGTGTTTTATTTACGGTGCAACAGTATTCCCCATTCACCATTCGATTCAGTAATATAAACTCAAACAAGACAGCTATCTTAAAAGGGCCGCCTTTCCCTTTTTATACACGGTCAGTCAACAAGCTATTCACTCCTAAAGTCTGAGGCCTCCATTTGCTCTCTTCTCAGTCTACATTATATCCCTAGGGCAGAGGCGACAGCCTTTACCCAGAATTCCTTGTCTTAAGGTGGACCTGGTCAAGAGAGCTAAGCCCTATTCTTAAGATGTTCTGAGGTCCCTGGGTATATATCCTGTCACTTCCCCTTCCCCTCAGCTTACCCTTATAGGGTTGAGCACTTGCCTGTGCCAGGGCTACCTTCCTGGGGTAAGAAAGCCCTTTTCCTCCACCTACAGTATGGCTTAACCCCTTATCCCTAACCAAGTGAGGCTCTTTGTCCCTCTTCCTGGAGTCTTACTCCCCACAGATCTTGAACCCTGGATTAGGTTGGGGCTCCTCCTTTCTTGGTTCTTCCATGATCCAATCATCCTTTTTTGTTTGAAGTATACTGTATATTGTGTTCTGTTTGGGCTAGTCCTAAAGTGGTCAAATTGTAGATAGACCCATGCTATTACCTCTGGATATGGGAGCTCAGACAGTATTCTGCTTCCATTCAGGCCTGTCCTGCAGTTTTTTTCAGTACCATCTGGCCAGTGGGATACTGTTATTGATCACCGTATACACATGCAAGAGTTGCCTCTCTCTGACTAACCCAATATCTTCTGCATAGCTCCTTTCTCACAAGTGTCTTGCTGCACATGTGACTGAGACTATGAAGTCCACCAGTCCCAGATATGGGCCATCCACCAGGTTGCAAATTTGCAGCTTTGCAAAGTTATGGGCCCACTCCTGTTCCCATTCTTCATTCTTGAGGTGGGAGTCATTCTTGCCAATTTGCTTATTTGCTTTATATCCAACTGTGCCCATCAAGGTTCAACCGTCCCTTCCCTTGGTTGATTAGTGTCTCTTTTGGTCTGCTTTAATAGGCAGTGCTCCTGTTCCCTATCTTCCAGCTATAGGCATTCCTTGACTGTATGGTCTGTAGTGTTGCAATAAGAGCATTCCCAGGGGCCTACTTTCCTTTAACTCTTATTGCTTTTCTTGTACATACCCCCAAGACTTTCCTTACCATAGGGGCAACAGTTTTCTCCATATCCATTTCCCACATAGAGGGCACAAAAGGAAAAATGATCTGTACCATCACCACTCAGGTAGAGAGGTACTTTCCTTACCCATTTCTTTTCTCTTTTTCCTCATCATCTCTTCTTTAAAGGTTCTTTCTGGTTAACATGCTCTATAGCCTCTCATTTAGGCTGGAATACCAGGCCAACATCCATAGCCTCACCTCCTGCAAACTGACAATCTGGAAAAATGGTTTTGCCTGTCACAAGTGAAACAATTTGAGGAGCTTACCGGCTTTTCTCTGAATGTCAAGGAGGGATCTCACTGCCCTGAGGGCAGTTGCTGGTTCCCCCTATTCTCCTTGTTAGAATCTCGCATCTGGAGAGGGAATCCTTCTTCCTCAGTTGTATCCTAGGATATCCCATTGCGAGCTGGCTTGATGGAAAGTGTCAGCCTTCTAGGATAAGGTTTCTAGGATAAGCTTATTATGTTGGCGTACCTATCACCTTATGGATGGACAGAAGCTCTCTATGAATTGTTCAAGCAAGACTAAGTTAGCCACTTCTTGGTCTGACTTCAGATTAAGCTGTAGCTATTTCCACTCAAGGTCATTGAGATGATGGATAAGATTCCTAGGGCTTTCTTCAAAGCAGAGGGTTCCTTTCTGGAACCGCAGTAGATGTGTCTCTGGATTATACCCAGCCCTTTCAAGTACAGCTGCCTTGATGTCTAAATAACTAGCCCACCTGTGCAGGTTTTCAGACTGATACACCACTTGGTTGGGGGCCAATCAACAGATTTCCCAGATATATGGTTCAGTCAGCCTCATGCCACCCAGCCAGTCCAGTGGTCTGCTGCACAAAGTTTACTAGAAAAGCTTCTGGATTTTCTCCTGGTCCTAACCCGGGGATTATAGGAGCTGCCAGCTATAGCTTGAAAAGCTTTGGTAAATGACATGTATGCTTGGCTGCAATCTCCTGCAGTACAAACAATGTTGCTTATAGGGTGCTCAAATTTTCTAGGAGACTCTGTTGTTCCACTCCCTGACCCTATATAATGGTATGTAACTGTATGTGTCCCTCAGCAAGGGTCTGAATCATCCACTCAGTTTTTCAAAATGTTCACAGCAGGTAAGGGGAGGGGAAGAAACCTCGTCCCATTTCATACACAAAATAAACTTCTGCCTATTTGACTAACTCACTCAATGGTCACCTGACTATGTCAGGCAGGACTAGCCCTTTAGCCCGCTCTATAAAAACCCCTAGGCTGCTGCGTTAAGTCAGCAAACCTAAAAATATTTTTTTTTCATGAACACTGCTCTGTGTTGCTATATTCCACAGTGTTTTCTATAACACAGCCTTTACCAAGCACCAAACACTTATTTTCTGCCTTGAGGCCTGGACTTCTGGTTCTATATACAAAAAAAATGTTTTCCTCTTAATCTTCTGTATAAATCAGAGTTTCCCTCTTGATGCATGGATTTTTGACTATTGCTTAGCGCAAAAAGTCCCACTGATATCACCATGTATGGCACAGACATGAGCAGTCAAGGCTTTTTCTTTTTGTGTCTTTTATTTACAGTGCAAATAAACAACATTTCACATTCTAACTCAGTAATACAAACTCAGACAGCTGTACTGAAGAGGCTACCTTTCCCTTTTTACTCAGTCAATCCATAAACTGTTCTCTCCTGGAGTCCATTTGCTCTCCTCTCAGCCTGTATTATATCCCTGGGGCAGAGAAGGTAGCCTGTACCCAGAATTCCCTGTCTTAAGGTTGACCTGGTCCAGAGATCTAAACCTTGTTCTTAAGGTGTTCCAGGTCCCTAGGTATGTACCCTGACATATGCCATTTGTATGGAAGAAATTATCAGTGATGACAGGGGTTTTTTTTTTTTGCTGGGGGTATTTCTAAGCATACCACTAGCAGGGCAGGATTGCTCCTGCCTAGTGAAGAAAAAGAAAAATATAGTAAGAGGGTTTGACAGTGGTGGCGGGAGGGGGGGGGGATTGAAGTGGAACTCTGGGAAGTGTTTTTATTTTTTATGTTGGCAGCAAAATGTTAAAATGAAACAAACAAAAATAAATCAAGCAAAGGTCTATTATATGTAAGTTCTTTGGGGCAGGCACTATAGTAGCTCAATTGCCATCATTGTGCAGTGTTCACTGTTGAGCCTGATTTTAAAAACATTTTTCATGCTTAAAAATGGGTGTTACATGTGTAATGCAGTTTTGAAATTGCTACAATATATGCCATTGAATTGTCCATAGAATATTCATGTGCAAGTGCACTTTACATATGTAAATGGATTTTTAAAATTGCTACGAAAGTACATTACATTTAAACGTATAACTCCTTTTAAAATTACCTCTTATATGTACAACTGTGCAACACTGTTGTCCCATGCTGCTCTACCCTTAATAGAATGCATGGGGTAAGCTGCATGGAGCGGCAGTTACTACCCTCAACAGAATGCATGGGATAAACTGCATGGAGCGGCAGTTACTACCCTCAACAGAATGCATGGGATAAGCTGCATGGAGCGGCAGTTACTACCCTCAACAGAATGCATGGGATAAGCTGCATGGAGCGGCAGTTACTACCCTCAACAGAATGCATGGGATAAACTGCATGGAGCGGCAGTTACTACCCTCAACAGAATGAATGGGGGTAACCTGCACGGAGCGGCAGTTACTACCCTTAACAGAAAGCATGGGGTAACCTGCACAGAGCGGCAGTTACTACCCTTAACAGAAAGCATGGGGTAACCTGCACAGAGCGGCAGTTACTACCCTTAACAGAATGCATGGGGGCAACCTGCTGGAGTGGCAGTTACTACCCTTAACAGAATGCATATGGTAACTGCACAGCGAGGCAGTTACTACTCTCAACAGAAAGCATGGGGTAACCTGCACAGAGTGGCAGTTACTACCCTTAACAGAATGCATGGGGTAACCTGCACAGAGCAGCAGTTACTACCTTTAACAGAACACATGGGGGTAACCTGCACAGAGTTGCAGTTACCACCATAAGCAAATTGCTGGGCAGGCTGGATGGACCATGTGGTCTTTATCTGCCGTCATTACTATGTTACTATGTTAAAAAAAATGTAACCTTCCTAGAATAATTATCATCAAAATATTGAAACCCTTACAATGAAATACTTCTACATCCTTAACAAGAGTCATATTCGATTTATTAGACACTTTGCATTGTGTGTACAGATTAACAACTATCTTTATACTATGCAATCTGATTGCTGATGGGAACTGACCTGCATCTGCAATTCCCCAAAGACTGACAGAACATTGTCAATTCTATCAGTCACATATTTTTCTAGACCCTTAATGCAATCCATAGGGTCTCCAATTTTGATAGAAAATGGCATCTGAGTGTACATGATAAGGAGGAAACTAGCAACAAATCATGGGATGACATCAACGTGTACATTCCAGGGGCTGATGATGCCACCTCTGCAGCACCCTGCTCCTTTCTAGGCGTTCAGACCCTATCATTTTCAGTCAAGATTGAAGAAACCCCGCCCCCCCCCCCCCCCCCCCCGGCTCTCTAAAATACATTTGGTGCCCACATTGAGAGGAGAACAAGGAACTGGGGCTCCATCTGAAGCCTGCTAAAAGCATCACGTTTCTCAGACCCCAACGGAGTCCCAAACATTCATAGAAAGCATGAACTTTTCAATTGCTGGCTGACCTAAGGGGAGGGAAGGCCCCAGCTCTAGAAGGGTAGGACCTGATAGACCCCCCTTCCTCGTCTCTCCATAAGAATTGAATTGAGGGTAGCTTAAGAAATCTTCCGAAGTCTTCTTCCACCAAATTCCACACTAGCGGCTTGCCCCTTTGGCATGCATGTGAAACTGTGTGCCGGTGACTGTGCGTTGCACTGCCTTTATCTTCCTCAGTCAGCGCTAGTGAGTGACATCAGATGCCAACTGAGAGGAGCAGGATCTTCCCCACGGCAAGACAAGATCAGCTGAAGACTGAAAACAGAGGCCAGGAAGATATCCTTACTTGCACTGCCCACACACATTTTTTACTTATTTCTTAATACATAGGGTTCTCAATGACGAACCCTGAGGGGTGTGCTAAATCAACGTATTCCTTTATTTAAGATATGGGCTAATTACAGGCCTAAACCACATTCTCCTACTAAACAGCTGCTCTTTCTTCTCAGACTTAAATATTGAACTGTATTATGCTCACTCCTGCTCTGCAACCTGGAGTTGGTCAGGTACACAGCCACAACTTAATGCCACCAGCCAGTGACTGGTGGCATTAAGAATCACTTTGTTGATCTCTAACCCTAAAATTCACAAGACTGTTTTAATAAGGACAAAAGTTCTATAGCTCACTTGGATGCATCAGTATATACGCGAGGTAAACCATAATGACTACAGAATTTGAAATGTTATAGCTTGTAGAAGGCAAAAAAATGAATACAATCAGAAGGGTTGATAAATGCACAAACTCTAAAGCGCAAAGGGTACAGTCATCACCACACCTCCTCTCTGACTTCAGTTGCCAAAGAACCTTTAGTTGTACCATTCTAATTGCCTTACTCCTGAATTGTGCCTTTATTAATAAAGACAAAGGTCTCCGGGTTATCTCTCTGACTTTTAAACTGTTATTATCACAAAAACAATAAATCTTATCTAAAAAATATATAAAGCAGGACAAAACCTGTTCTTTCTGCAGCTCTTTCTTCTAGACACAACATCTAAGCTATCCTATCCACACCTAACTCTCTGCCACAATGCCTGCTGATTACAATGGAACCTGGGAAATGGAATCTAATGACAACTTTGAAGGCTATATGAAAGCTTTAGGTAAATTGAAAAAATAAGATTGATAAAAGCTTTATATTTACATGTTGCCTATATACAGATGTGTCTTTCTACAGTTTCCAGATGGCTAAACTAAGACATCACTGGTAATTGGTGCTTTCAAGTGGACATTAATTTCTCCTAGTGGGTAACTTGTAAAACTGTATAGTAATTGGCCTATTCAAGGCATTATTTTTAATATGACAGAAGAAAGGTTGCTAAGCAAATTACTGGCAATCAGGACTCCTGGGTTCTAATGCACTGTATAACCATGAGAAAGTTATTTTTCTTCTCTTTCTCTTTCTTTACCCTAATTAAAATTGGATAGTACATACTGCATCTTGTTCCTTTTAAAATGTTTGTTTCAGTCATTGAAAGTAATATGCAAATGAAGGCTAAGCACCCACTCTGGATCTTCTTTGGACATAAGATGCTTCATTAGAAGCTTGAAATACAAAAGAAAGGAGTTTTTATCATTCTGCGGAACAGTGCCTAACATCATACTATTAATAGCATGAAAACATCTCTATTTTCTTTTAATGCAGAGGTCTAGTAGTTGTAGCTATCCTGAAGAAAACTGAATTTTTTGCAGTTAGTGACATCTTTTATTTGGTGACACTACACCAGAAAAATGTGCAAAACATTCTTACAATTCAATAATCATAGAAAACTAAAGTAAGGTATATTAAATTATAATTCAGCAAGAATTGTATATGTATATTTTTAAAATATTGTTATGACCACAATATCTAGGTGACTTTTAAAAACCAAATCAGTGCTCTATTTCATCAAAGATTAGCTAAGCAAAGTAATTTACTTTTCTGATGATGAGCACCATGCCACCCTTTACATTTAGAAAATACCAATTTTTAAAATAGCATAAGACTTATTTAAAATAACATTTTCTCTCTGTTTGTAGTTTATCTTTTGGGTCTACTTTCTGACTGAACTATTCTACAGGGCTGAAGAAAGAATGGCAATATAAATAGCCTAAATCAGTCAATGAACCTAATAATATTGGGCAGGTTTATATCACTGAAAGTGAAGTAATTGATTATAAAGAGTCTTGAGCTTACAAATATTAAGGGACATTTTCAGTTTTAGAGACCACCTACTGGGGTGGGTGCATCTTTCTGTCCATCAACAGTAAATTTGGAAAGCACCTATTGGAGAGGATGTGTCTGTCTGTCCATCAACAGTAAAATTAGAGAGCTCCTATTGGGGAGGGTGTGTCTGTCTGTCCATCAATAGTAAAATTAGAGAGCTCCTATTGTTGGGGAGGGTGCATCTGTCTGTCCATCAATAGTAAAATTAGAGAGCTCCTATTGTTGGGGAGGGTGCGTCTGTCTGTCCATCAATAGTAAAATTAGAGAGCTCCTATTGTTGTGGAGGGTGCGTCTGTCTGTCCATCAATAGTAAAATTAGAGAGCTCCTATTGGAGAGGGTGCGTCTTGTCTGTCAATCAACAGCAAGCTTCATTTTTTTGTATTCCTTTTTTCAATCTGCTTTTTTTTGTTTCATTTCTTTTTATTTATTTAAAATAGAAAAAACAAACAAACCAGGAACACATCTTGCTCCTGATCCTGCCTCCACCCCTATTGATCCCCTCCTTTATTCTCTTCCCTTTGTAATCCCCCCCCCCCCCAATACAGCCAACATGGAAAACAGGAGCGTGGTGGCACCTTTGTTCACATCCTTCTCTGCTGCCACTGGGGACTGACATATGCTGTGAGCTCTACGCAGAACTACAGTGTGCTGTACAGTTCAAAGCACAAGTTGGGCCCCGGTGGCAAAGAAGGAGCAAGTAGACCAAACCACTGTTGCTCTCCTCCTCTAGCTGAGAAGATCAGAGCAAGAAGGAGGGAGAGAAAGGATCAAGGAGAGAGAGGAGAGGGAGAGGAGAAAGGGGAAGGAAAGGAAGAGAATAAAAGAATGATCATTGTGTGGGAGGGGGAATGCAAAGATATTGTCTTCTGTCTCTCCTTATTTATTTATTTTTTGTGACTTGATATTCTGCCATAGCATTATATATCACAAAGCGTATTACAAAGAAGAACTGCATATAACAATAAAATATACAAAAATGATGTAAAAAAATAATGGGACCATAAGTAAAACATATAAAACCTAACAGCCTCTCAAGTCAGTCTTCCTACCCTGAGCCACTGCTTAGGCAGTTGTGGATGAAATTGAGGAAGTGATCAATAAACATGGCAAATAAATAAATAAAATGAAATAAAATGAAATTTAAAAATCCTCAATTATTCTCTCACTAAACCAAATGATAATTCTAAGACCATACAGATATATCCCCTTTCATCACTGACGTCAATCTAGTAAAGATCTAGTTTACTTAATTATCACAAAGCAAATGGCCCAAGACTCAAGACCAAATCAGGAAAAGCTTGAGTGAAAAAACAAGATTTCAGTATTTTGCAGAAAGGAAGTTAATGGGATTCACCCTAAATATCAAGAAACCGATTCCATAGATCTGGTGCACAACGCCTAAAAGCTATCTGGATAATTTTAAAAGGAACGCGCATGTACCCATAAACACCGTGTATCGGTGCACGAGCTGAGATACACTGCAATTTGATGTCATGCGCGCATGTACGTGCTTATCATTTAAAATCTCCCTGCCATGCATATTTGTGCGTGGAATCTTAAGAGGTGGCTCAGGTAAATGTCCCACGCATATTTCCTCTAGGGCTTTAGCAGCTTTTACGCGCATAAGCAGGCGGATTTTAAAACATGCTCGCGTGAGCGAAAAAACAGCTTTTCCAATTAGTCCACCAGTTTGTCCAGTTGATATTGAAGTCTTCAAGACCCCTCTGGTTCTTCATCCTGTAAGCCCTCCCACTTCAGCCTGAACCCTCATGTTGTACTGAAATTCTTAATACTTGAGATCTCCAGACTTGCACCTCATCGGGACCAGTAATAAAGTTACTTGGATAACATGCCGACACCCGCCATGATCATCTTTTGCAAAATTCAGAATTATGCGCATAAGTCTTGGCCCCGCCCTTAAACATCCATGTCCCGCCCATTCCCTGCCCCTTTTTGCACCTCCTTAATCTTTTTTTTTTTTAACTTTTTATTTATTAGTCTTTATAAATAGAAACAAGAGACAACATTAAATAAATCTCTTAAAGCAAATAATATCTAAGAAAGAAAACATAGCAATCTCTCATTTATCATAGGGAAAAAAGGGGAAGGGGGAGAAGGAAAGAAAAAAGAGAGCAATGAGAACACATAATTTCGGAAATGCTACTTGAGTTACCTCGTACACATTACAATGTGACCCAATACACTTAGGGGTAGATTTTTAAAACATACGCACGCATCTATGTGTGCGTGCTACCCGGCGCGAGCACATGGACATGCGATTTTATAACATGCGCGCGCTGGTGCACACATGTTATAAAATCGGGGGCAGCGCACGCAAGGGGAGGTAGAATTTGGCAACTTTCGCGCTGCGACACGTTGCGGCCTTCAGCAGTTCTCTCCCAGGCCGCTCCAACTAAGGAACTTTCCTATTCCCTAACCTAACCTCCCTTCCCCTTCCCCTCTCCTCCCCACCCTCTAAAACCCTTTTTTTTAAAACCTTTTAATCAGCAAGTTACTTCAGGGCACTATCCAGGCCCGCCCCACCCCGCCCCTTCACAGAGGGCTGGCTCTTGTGCGCATAACGGGAGTTACGCGTGCGGCTGGGCTTCTTCTAAAATACATGCAGCGTGCTCAGCCCAGCCACAAGCGTAACCCTCGTTTTTTACGTGCAGGGTTTTTTTTAAATCAGGCTGTTAATCTACAAATTAATTGCAGGAACTGTCGCTCTAGCATTCAAGAACTCTTGCAGTTGTTCAGGAGAAAAAAAAATATATATATATACCACGTAACTGAGGGGGGGATCTGATAGAGGTCTTTATAATCATGAGAGGTCTTGAACGAGTAGATGTGAATCGGTTATTTACATTTTATTTATTTATTTATTTATTATTTTTATATATCGAGGTTCTTGTAGGGAATACAAATCACTCCGGTGATTTGAATAATAGAAGGATAATAGATTTGGATAATAGAAGGACTAGGGGCATTCCATGAAGTTAGCAAGTAGCACATTTAAGACTAATCGGAGAAAATTCTTTTTCACTCAGTGCACAATTAAGCTCTGGAATTTGTTGCCAGAGGATGTGGTTAGTGCAGTTAGGGACGGATTTTTAAAGGCCCGCGCGCGCCGGCGCGCCTATTTTGCATAGGCCGCCGGCGCGCATAAAGCCCCGGGACACGCATAAGCCCCGGGGCTTTTGTAAGGGGGCGTGTCGGGGCGTGTCGGGGGCGGGGCCTACTGACGCGGCTTTTCGGGGCGGGCCCAGGGGCATGGCGCTGGCCCGGGGGCGTGGTCGAGGCCTCCGGACCAGCCCCCGGGACCGGAGGACGGAGCGGGGCTGCCGGCCGACGCGCGCAAAGTTACGCCTGCTTCCAATTGATAGCACTTTGAAAAAATCCTCCAGTAAATGGATACCCAATTTAGAATTGGTGAATTGTGAGCATAGGCTCTTGCTCGAACTAAAATCCTAATGCTAAATGAATCCAGCAAGATGAAAAACAAAGTGAGCTATCCCTCCACTGATTCTTGATACAAAAATTAAGATTTCAAAACATTTGAACCATATCATGCAAACTGTTGAATATTTAAATGACTTTAATACATTGAAAGATGCTGACTCACACTCATTGGCAGAGTATTATAAATCCCATTAGGGCTGCGTCTGCAAGTAAAATCATGGGTCTGTAGGTACTTGCCTCATTATTTTGAAATTTTTGTATTGCAATTAAAACACACAAATTCAAGTGAGTGAGACAGATAGGGCTCATGGAATGCACGAAGAGGGAATCTGGGATAAAGAAAAGAAGGAGGACTGATCAAGGTGTGAAGATGTCAGAAGAAGCAAGACTGGAACCTGGGGAAGGACACTTCCATCCCTGATCCCAGACTTTCTCTTTCATTTCCTTCTCCATCTCCAATTCCCTCTTGCCCTTCTCCCACCTTCTTGATCCCAAATCCTTCTACTTTCTCCCTTCCCTCCCACCAAGCTCAGAATCTCTAAGCTTCTTCCTTCTCCCCTCCCTATACCAATCCTTCCTCCACTTCCTCCACTCCATCTTGCTTCCTCCTCCCTCTTCTTCTCCTCCTCCCATCCCTGTTCCTTTCTCATTCTCCCCCAAATCACCTCTCTCTCTTTCCATTCCTGATCGATAAGTTCCTCTCTATATCTCCATCCTTTGCCAATCCCCACCTTTCTCTCTCACCACTGTACTGATAGCTGAGATCCTTTTTTACTGTTCTCCCCCCTTAAAATATACAGTTATACAGACATACAATAAAGTTGGCAAGTTACTTTTGTAATGTTACATAAAATATACATTATTTAATATATGTAAAGATGGACATTTATGCAAAAATGCCAAATAATTACCACAGAATTTCAGAAACTTTGACACACTTCAAACTCTTATTGATGAATTTACCCATGAATTGCTGCAGGAAAGTGAGTACTATTACAATATGGAGTAGATTTTCAAAGAAGTGGCCTCTGGCCCTGCCCTGCCCCCGGACTGCCCCTTTTTTAAAGCCCCGGGACTTAGACGCTTCCTGGGGCTTTGGGCCATATCTTAAAAGATACGCGCGGGCATAGATTTGTTCGCGCAACCTGGCGTGAACAAATCTACGCCCGATTTTATAACATGTGTGCGCTGCCGTGCGCATGTTATAAAATCCAGGCTCGGTGCACGCAAGGGGGTGCACACATGTGCACCTTGCAAGCACCGAGCCCGAGAGGAGCCCCAATAGCTTTCCCCATTCCCTCCAAGGCTGCTCTGAAATTGGAGCGGCCTTGGAGGGAACTTTTTTCCAGCCCCCCCCACCTTCACCTACCTTCCCCTATCTAACCCACCTCCCCATCCCTAACTAAATCCCCCCCCCACCTTTGCTCCAAAAGTTACGCCTGCCCAAGGCCGGTGTGTGCATGTTACGCCCGGCAGGCGTAACATGCACACACCGGCCGGCTGCCGATGCATCAAGTGCCAGCACAGGCCGCTGTGCCGGAGCACTCGACCCCGCCCCCGGACCACCCCCGGACCGTCATCACGGCCCCGGCCACACCCCCGGACTGCCCCTGGACTGCTGCCACGCCCCCATACCACCCATTTTGGAAAGCCCCGGGACATACGCACATCCTGGGGCTTGGGCACACTGCCGAGCCTATGCAAAATAGAGTCGGCGCGCGCAGGGGCAGCACAGGGGCAGCTTTTCGGGGGTTACACGCATATGTTACACGCGTAACCCTTTGAAAATCTGCCCCTTTATGTGCATCGCCGGGCCTTTATAAAATAGGCCTGGCGCGCGTAACCCCTCTACACGCGTAGAGCTTTGAAAATTCGGCCCAATGTTGTTAGATGAAGTCTGAAATAGTAGAGAGCAATTAGGAAGACATTCAAATTGGTATTACAAAAATTCTCAAAGCTTTTAAGAATAATTAGAAATTGCAATGTTTGCAAAATTACTTAAAAAGTATTATATGCATGCATAAACAGCATACCACTTAGGCAAATACTGTAAAGTCCAGTTCATTAATGATTTTCTCTCAATCTGTGCTTGAGGAACCAGACTTAGAAAGTTTCATCTAAAATTTCAGCCGTAGTGAATTACTGCTCCCTCAGGCAGACCTTCAAGAGGGTCAGCCATCCTTAAAATTAATACATACTATATGCAATCCTACAGTCATGAGTGATCAGTTTTGCCCTTTAGCTAGAAACACTGGCCTTTTCTTAGAATGAACATTCCACAAATATTAGCAGAACACGAACATCATTGCTTTTATGTGATAGATACAGTGATGATGAAAGTGGCATTTTCATAAACCTCCATTCATTCAAAAATATATTGCAACTAACACTTTAGTAGTAAAATATCTGCTTTAAAAGGCTGATTCTGGAACTTTTCTCTCTAAGAATTATCCATATCATGTCACTCCGTTATAATTCAAATAGCAGTTATGATTTATCTAGTCAGATTAAAAATATTTCTCCAGTATGTGATTGAAAAAATGTCTCGTAAGCACATGTTAAGTTTTAGGCTTTTACTAGTAGCTAGTTTCTACAGTTTGATTAGTGAGTCAGTAGCAATATAATGGATTCACCTAAAGACAGTGCTTTGCTATGGTGACAGTGATTAACTCAAATACAGAAAAAGTCAAAGGACAGTTAAGAAGATGGACCATTTTTCAATGTCTATTAGCAACATGTTATTATATTTGCAAACAGCACCATAATAATATTCACTCTCAATTGGTCAAAAATATTTATGGTCAGAGGCACTACTAATGTAACTGGGTTCAGGGTTGAATGTGGCATGGGTAAGAATTTACAACTCTCTTTTGCAATCTTTTAAAGCATTGAGTGGCTGCAAGTCACTTTTTATGAACGTTAGTCTTAATCATGAATAAAGTAAGAAATGTTCAAAGATGGTCTACACTGTACAAAATGTCATGATAATAGTATGTAAAAGGAAGAGGTATTTATCATTTTAAGGGTGATTAATTTAGCAGCTGTAAATGATTAACAGGTTATTATGAGATACTCAAGCATGTTCAGTCAATCAGAATGGAGAAGAGATAATCTGGATCATATGCTATACATAGAAGCATAGAAATGTCAGCAGAAAAGGACCAAATGGTCCATCCAGTCTGCCCAGTAAGCTTATTGTAATATCTGCTGCGCCCTGTAGGTTGCCATGCTTATCAGTCTCCCACACCGTAAAAGACAGGGTCCTCTTTGGTTGGTGTTTGAATCCAATTCCCTGTTATACCTTGCCATTGAAGCAGAAAGCAATATTAGAATTGCATCAACAGTATCAAGGCTTATTGGTTAAGGGTAGTAATTGCCGCAACAGCAAGTTATCCTCATGCTTGTTTCCTCAGACTGTATTAGTTGGGGCCTTTGTTGGTTACTCTATGAATCCAATTCTTCTTTTCCTCCTGCCATTGAAGCAGAGAACAATGATAGAGTTGCATCAATAGTATCAAGGCTTATAGGTGAAGGGTAGTAACTGCCACACTAGCAAGTTATCCATGAGAGAGGTAATGGTGGTGGGGCCGCTTGGCAATAGTGATCATAATATGATCAAATTTGATTTAATGACTGCAAGGGGGACAGTAAGTAAATCTACGGCTCTAGTGCTAAACTTTCAAAAGGGAAACTTTGATAAAATGAGAAAAATAGAAAAAACTGAAAGGAACAGCTACAAAGGTAAAAAGTGTGCAAGAGGCATGGACATTGTTAAAAAAAAATACCATCTTAGAGGCACAGTCCAGATGTATTCTACACATTAAGATAGGTGGAAAGAAGGCAAAACGAGTACTGGCATGGTTAAAAGGTGAGGTGAAAGAGGCTATTTTAGCCAAAAAATCTTCATTAAAAAATTGGAAGAAGGATCCAACAGAAGAAAATAGGATAAAGCATAAGTGCTGGCAAGTTAAATGTAAGACATTGATAAGACAGACTAAGAGAGAATTTAAAAAGAAGTTGGCCATAGAGGCAAAATCTCACAGTAAAAACATTTTAAAATATATCTGAAGCAGAAAGCCTGTGAGGGAGTCAGTTGGACCGTTAGATGATCAAGGAGTTAAAGGGGCACTTAGAGAAGATAAGGCCATCGCAGAAAGATTAAACAATTTCTTTGGGTCGGTGTTTACTGAAGAGGAACTTGGGGAGATACCCGTTCTGGAGAAGGTTTTCATGGGTAATGACTGAGATGAACTGAACGAAATCATGGTGAATCTAGAAGATGTGGTAGGCCTGATTAACAAACTGAAGAGTAGTAAATCACCTAGACTGGACGGTATACACCTCAGGGTTTTGAAGGAACTAAAAAATGAAATTTCAGATCTATTAGTTAAAATTTGTAACTTATCACTAAAATCACCAATTGTACCTGAAGACTGGAGGGTGGCTAATATAACCCCAGTGTTTAAAAAGGATTCCAGGGGTGATCTGGAAAACTACAGACCAGTTAGCCTGACTTCAGTGCCAGGAAAAATAGTGGAACATGTTCTAAATATCAAAATCACACAACATATAGAAAGACATGGTTTAATGGAACACAGTCAACATGGATTAACTCCAGGGGAAGTCTTGCCTAACAAATCTGCTTCATTTTTATGAAGGGGTTAAACATGTGGATAAAGGTGAACTGATGAATGTAGTATACTTGGATTTTCAGAAGGCATTTGACAAAATTCCTCATGAGAGGATTCTAAGAAAAGTAAAATGTCATGCAATAGGTGGCGATGTACTTTCATGGATTACAAACCTGTTAAAAGGAAACAGAGAGTATGATTAAATGGACAATTTTCTCCGTGGAAAAGGGTATATAGTGGAGTGCCTCAAGGATCTGTACTAGGACCCATGCTTTTCAATATATATTTATAAATGATATGGAAAGGAATACAATGAGTGAGGTAATCAAATTTGCAGATGATATAAAATTATTCAGAGTAGTTAAATCACAAGCGGATTGTGATAAATTGCAGGAGGACCTTGTGAGACTGAAAACTGGGGCATCCAAATGGCAGATTAAATTTAATGTGGATAAGTGCAAGGTGTGGTGATGCATATAGGGAAAAATAACCCATACTGTAGTTGCACGATGTTAGGTTCCATATTAGGAGCTACCGCCCAGGAAAGAGGTCTAAGCGTCATAGTGGATAATCCTTTGAAATCATCAGCTCAGTGTGCTATGTCAGTCAAAAAAGCAAACAGAATATTAGGAATTATTAGGAAGGGAATGGTGAATAAAACGGAAGATGTCATAATGCCTCTGTATCGCTCCATGGTAAGACCACACCTTGAGTACTGTGTACAATTCTGGTTGCCGCATCTCAAGAAAGATATAGTTTTGATAGAGAAGGGTGACCAAAATGATAAAGGGGAAAGAACTGCTCCTCTATGAGGAAAGACTAAAGAGGTTAGGGCTGTTCAGCTTGTAGGAGAGATGGCTGAGGGGGATATGATAGAGGTATTTAAAATCATGAGAGTTCTAGAACAGGTAATTGTAAATCTGTTATTTATTCTTTCGGACAATAGAAGGATTAGGGGGTACTCCATGAAGTTAGCATGTGGCACATTTAAAACTAATCAGAGATATGTTTTTTCACTGTGCACAATTAAACTCTGGAATTTGTTGCCAGAGGATGTGGTTAGTGCAGTTAGTGTAGCTGGGTTTAAAAAAGGAGTGGACAAGTTCTTGGAAAAGTCCATTACCGGCTATTAATTAAGTTGACTTAGAAAATAGCCACTGCTATTACTAGCATCAGTAGCCTGTGATAGACTTCATTTTTGGGTACTTGCCAGGTTCTTATGGCCTGGATAGGCCACTGTTGGAAACAGGATACTGGGCTTGATGGACCCTTGGTCTGACCCAGTATGGAATGTTCTTATGTTTTTATAATCGTATAATATTCTCTGACACCCTGGAGCAGCATGAGGAATGGTTGATGAGAGTGTTGCAGCCACTTTTGAAATGTGGGTTGAAGCTTTCTCCATCTAAATGTAAATTCTTCCAGAAGTGAAGTATTTGGGTCATCATATCTCTGAGAAGGGAATACTCCCAGACAAAGAAAAAAATTGAAAGCATTACCAAATGTCCACAAACTAAGAACATTCAGGAACTGTGATCCTTCATGAGATTTGTGGGCTACTACCGAAGAGTCATGAATCAATATTCATGCCTAGTGAAGCCACTCAATAATCTGTTGATGGGACTGGCAAACAGTCAAGGGAATAAGAAAGGAGCAATGTAACAGGGACCGGCCAAATGCACCGGTAGCCCCTGTCAAATGCTAAGGGCTGCCAGTGCCATTTTGATTACTGGCAGCTGATGGCACAGGAGCAGGAGATCGCTCCCAGGCCCCCGCTGAACCACCAGGGACTTTTGGTGTGTCTTGGGGGGTCAGGAGGGAGGGCGGAATTGAAAAGGGAGGGCAGCCATGGGGGGAGGAAGGAGGGAGGTATTTACTGGCAGCATAAGGTTGTTCTCGGGCCCCCCTTTTTGGGGGGGGGGTCGGGGATGGGGGGCTATCCGTAATTCACGTATATAAATTGAGCCAGCTTTTTTGTGCCTTTTTTCTGGCATAAATTTCTCGACTTATAAACAAGTATATATGGTAAGTAAGCAGAGTTAACATGTAAGCTGTAGACTAAAGCACCTGTTGGGGACATCAGGTTTTATAGGAGAGGGGGACCATATAGTGACCCTCTGTCCATTGAGGGTCACCTTTTCTGTTTTGGGAATTCTGGGGTAACTCTCCCAAAGTGAGGACATTAATTTCATTTGGGTGATGGGTTGGGGGCAGCTAAACTGCAAGGCCAAATTGGGGGCAGGAGACACACACATGCACTTAAAAAAAAAACCCAACACTGTCCACATCCAAAATTGTGTTCCAAAGAGAAAAGATCGTGTATTAAAGTATCTTTGGTTACTGTACAGCTTTCAGCTTCTCAGCAAATCTAAGATTTTTCTCTCTGCCTCCCAGCCAGCCTCAAACAATTTATGTTACGGTCTATATACACCACTCTTCAGCCTGTGCTAGATCTTGGATGGCTTCAAGCTACTCACTTCCCCTTGTTGCAGGAGGCAAAGGAAGGCTTTCAACCCTGTTTCCAGGATCCAACTGGGCACAGGGTTTTCTTTTCTGGTCCCTTCACAGGCACTTTCCTTTCCAGTACTTTTAATTCTTAAATACAATGTCCAGATGCTTCATACTGGCTCCCTAGGACAATCTCTGCCAAACTCTCTCTCCCCCTTCTCCCCTTGAAACCCCTGGAGAGGGTTCCAGCTGCTGCCTTCTCTTCACATGGAGACACTGGGGAAGCCCCTGCCCTTGCTCTGAGCAGGGTTATATTTCATGCCCAAACCCAGCACCTAGGGGCTGAACTAGTCTGTCTGTCTGTCAAGAGATTCAGAACCACCTCGACCAACAGATAGCCTTTTACTAGCTGGAACCTTCCCTGCTCTTTTGCACTATTTCGGACTTCCCATAGGGGGAAATCACATTTGCTACAATACACTCTCTACAGTCTACACCATGCACTCTGCAATTGTTTCTGTGGCACCCAGGGGCCACACTACTATAAGTAAGAGTCAGTGGAATGTTTGCTGCAGGGCTGGAAATTATGTGCAGTTACTTTAAGGGCTGCAAATGCACTGTGGAGATTAGACACACAAGGCATGTCCAGGCAAATACCTGGCTCCATTAGCCAGGACTAGGCAGACTCTGTTCTGCTGCCGTGTAAAGGAAGATATTGTTCTTGTATCTTAAGGAGCCTGCATTGAGGGGATCCGGAGTGGCTGATCTCTCAGATGCAGAGTCTTCCCGCAGGTGGTTGCAGCACTGGAATTTGAGCAGCCAGCCTGGGGAGCGGCTACTCCCTTTCTACCATCTTGAAATTCAGATCAGCCACACAGCAGGGCACTGAACTGATGCATTGTTGATTTCAGGGAAAGGACTTGCCAGCATCTAAAATATAGCTGTGCATGCATTCCAGCTGCCATTTGCTTGCTAATTACTAGTTAGGTAAAGTGATTGTGTCAACCTGGAAAGCTTTTGTTTTGTCTGTTAAAACCAAGTAACTGAGTTGGGTTTGAATTTATAGTAACCTTCTCTGCTACTGTATGCTAATGAGTTGTGCAGTCTCATTATTGCTGCTCTGTTAGCTAGCGAGCTGAAGGTTGCTGCAGCCTTAAACTTGCACACTCTGAGCCTTGTAAGTCTTGAAGCAGCATTATACAACAAGGTAAATTGTATCTTGTATATACTGATTGGTTACATTTGGAAAAGGATGTGTTAAATAAAGTACCTTTTGATCCCATTCACCATCTGAAAAATAACACTTCATTTAATTACTTCTTGATGATACATTCAGATTTAATATATGCAATATATCCACAAACAGCTTTTCTTGTACAGTTTAGCCTTCGGTTGGTGTGGTTTTTTTTTTTTACATAATCATCTTTACTTCATGACTGATGCCAAACTGCAGCCTCAATACTGTGGCAGTGGAAATGTATCCAATGCTTGTAATCTTGCTCCTCTGAAGCAGAGCCAATAGCTATTCAAACAAATATTTGCCATAGCAGCCAACTGAATGACAAGCTCATACCAACCCAGCATTATAAAATCTCTTGCCAGTCTAGATCTTAGTTTAAACCCTACAGTTGGTAGAAGTATCAGACAGGACAGAAAGGTTTACTTCATTGCCCCAGTGATGAGCAAAAATATTTAATTATAAAACAGAGAGCAAAAAAATCAACCCTAGAGAACTCCTTGCAAACATAATAGAAAAAAAAACAAACAAACAATGAAAGGACAGCTGTAATAAGGTACAGTAGGCCATGCACACAGTTTTAACTGTGAATGTGCATACTTTTTTTTGTGGGCAGACTTTACTCTTGACAGCAAAAAATGTAAAATTGTGTGCTCAAATTAGTTCTCCTCCATTTAAATCCATTGTTAATGGGAGGGCAGGAGGAGCCAGATCTGGATGCCCATGATAATATAGGCACCAAGCTTGTTCTTCCTGCGTAGGTGACTGTTAGGCAGGTGATGGGGGTGGGGGGCTAATTTTGAATTGGTGCTCTGGGTTTGAATCTTCCAGGACACTCTTGTGTCCTGGTTGGTTGGCCCCAGAGCACCAAAGGAATTAGGGATGTGTCTGGGGGGGGGGGATGCATAAAAAGGGGTGGTGCCTTCTAGTGCCGCCCCTTTTTCTTCCAGCGCAGCTTCTTGCTGGCTCCTGCTCAGTTCATTTTCATCGTTCCTCCGGGGTTGGCCTACTCTTGCCTGCATGGGGTAGAGCTCGTTCAGGAGCGGTGGTACAAGCTCCTGTCGGTGAAGGCGATGATGCTCATCCCTGGCATGTGGTGGAGGGTAGATTCCCTCTTCCTAGCATTGTGGGCGGGGCTCCTCCAGGATGATTGGGGAAGGGATGGAGTTGCAGTGAGGGGAGCAGCCTAGGCCGCCCTGATCATGTGCAAAGTGTTTTTCCCTTGGCAGTGTTGCGTGTTCCGGATTCGATTTTGCTGGTTGACCGGCGCGAGCAGGAGGGACTGTGTGGCGCTGCCGCACTGCAGCCGACATCACACACTATTTCGGGGCTGGGAATCTCACCAATTTTTCCTGTGGTGCAGGCTATGTCGGGTGTGCTCCCTTTGCGCGCCTCTGCTGCCATTTCTCTTCCCGAGCAGGAAGTTAATATTAGCCGTGGATCCAGGGTCCTCGTTGATGATGGGGGTCAGCCACTATTGGGGCAGATGCTCCTGGTATTGGTGGGATGATGGCCTTGCCTGGTTCTATTAGGTCAGTTAATTCTGGTCTGTTTTTACCTCAGCCCAGCCTTTTTCCTCTGCATCTTAGGGTAATTATTTAGGGGTTTCTGGGGGAAGGCCCTTTTCCTGTTGTTTCTGGCCTCGCTGGTAATCCTGGGATGGGTTTTTTTCTGCACTGGTGGGCACGGGGCCCACACCGGCTCTGGGCCTTCAGGTTTGGGTTGGAATTCAGGTTTGCTGCATCTGTCCAATCTTAGGGGTGTGGGTAATTTTTCTGGTGTCAGTCTTGGATTCCAGGGGGTCCCTTCTGGGAATGGGTCTCTAGTGTTCCTGTGGGCTTTCCTTCGCTGAGATGAGACACTAATTTTTCTGTTCCAGGTTCCTTGCCTTTTTCTGTTGCTCATGGTTCTTCTGAGGCTTCTGTTGCTGGGCAGTCTCAGGTTGTTGTTCCTGGTGGGGGACAGATTGCAGGGTCTCGGGGGGGGGGGGGGTTCTGATTTTGATTTTCAGCTGAAGAGTCGCAACAGCACTGGTACTGATATTCTCTATCATCCTGGTCCCTCTCGGTTGGAAAGTTGGAGGAACCAACAGGCCACGGCAGTACGCCTGACAGGTGCTTCATCGGAGGTCCAGGATTTGCCATCTTCTGAATTTTAATCCTTCTGCGCAAGTCATATTGGTACCCATCAGTCTGCAGGACTCCCCTTTTCATAGTACAATGTTGCCACTGGTGAGTATAGGGAGCTAGGGGTGAAAATGTTATGGGTTCGGGTGCATCTGGTTTGAGTGGGATGGAAGTGGAGGCCTTGATGTGTTTCCTGTGGTATTGGGGATCCAGGACCTTCTGGGTCGGGGGCCAAATTCGTTGTGAGCAATGTTGTCCTTGGTATGTCGGGTGCGAAGGATGCTAGTGAGAAGGCGCAGTCCATTAATAAAGGGAAGGATAAGGTTAAAGGTAGAAAAAAGAAGGGTAAGCATCACGGGAGCTGCAGGAGGTCTAGTAGCTCTGACTCTAGTTCTTCTTCTAGTTCTTCTTCTTCCTCCTCCTCATCCAGGGATAATGCGGGTGCAGTTCAATTGGCTCATGGGGTGGATAAGGGTGTTCCTGCGTTGACCACTCTTACCGAGTTGTGGGAAGAGATTTCTCACTCATAGGAAGCAAATAGGAAGCAAAAGTACATCGATATATTTTGCTTATTAGAGAGTAGGAGGGGTAAGCATCAGGGTAAAAGGAAAGGTAAGGCTGATTGCCTTCCAGGTATGGAAGGGAAGGTCCCTAGAACAATTTTGAACTGGGTCCAGTGTTTCCTCAGGTTGGCTAGTGTGTTGGGTCATTATGATCCATCACAATATGGCTCATTGTTGACTTATGCTGACACTTAGGTGCTCACAAGGACTACGAAGGTTGGGCTTGGCTTAACTATGATGAATGTTTTCGGGACAGGATGGCTGGTAATAAGTCGATGTGTTGGGGTACACAAGATGTGAGTCTCTGGTTAAAACAGATGACAATCAAAGTGCATGCGGCACGTCCACCCATTTCAGGTCAGCCTGGGTGAACGGCACAGGCAGCCCCTTCTCAGCAGAGTCGGCCCTTTCGTGGGGAAGGTCCTGGAGTTGCACAGGGGGAAGTCTGCGGGTGGAGCATCGGATGTCTGTTGGCACTTTAACCGGCCTGGGTTTTCCCTGATTGTAAGTTTAAATACCTCTGCTCAGTGTGTGCTTCCGGTCACCCAGCTACCAAATGCCCCCATAAGGCATGCTCCAGATCTTCTTCCACAACCAAATAATTTAAGTATGACTAGGGTTCCTACGCCTATTATCATATCTGCTAGGGCTTCGTGGCTGACCATATATCCTAACTGTGAGGTGGCTGGTGTTTTGCATTTTGGTTTTATGTTCAGTTTTTGGATTCCTTTTGTTGGTAATATGGAGGGTGGGGGTTCCAACTCGGTTTCTGGGGTATGTTAGAATCGGTGGTTTATCAGAAGTTGAGGGAGGAGCTTTCCTTGGATAGGATTGCTGGTCCCTTTTCTGAGCCCCCATTTTCTAAGATGATTCTCTATCTTTTGGCTGTGGTCCCCAAGAAAGAGCAAGGAAAATTTAGGTTGATTCATAATTTATTTTTACAGAAGGGTCGTCAGTGAATGATTTCATCCCTTAGGAGTTTTATACTGTGTGTTATGCGTCTTTTGATTCTACTGTGCAGTTGGTTAGGTGTTGTGGTCCAGAGGCCTTAATGGCTAAGGTCAAATTCGATTCCACCTTCCATCTCCTTCCGGTACATCCTGACAGTTTCCCTTTATTGGGTTTTCAGTTTCATAATCAGTATTATTTTGACAAGTGTATGCCTATGAGCTGTTCTGTTTCTTGCTCTTATTTTGAGATGTTTAGTTCTTTTGTGCATTGGGTGACAGAACAGATTGCTGGCTTTAGTGGCATCATACATTATTTGGATGATATTTTATTTGTAGGTCCGGCTGGCTCCGTAGTTTGAGCTAGTATTATGGAAGGTTATTTCCACATGGCCCATAGCTTTTGTATTCCTATTGCTCAAAATAGATTTGAGAGTCCTACTACATGCTTGGTATTTTTGGCCATTAACTGGATTCGATGGCTATGGTGTCTCGTTTGCCATCAGCTAAGGGTGAGCAATTGAAATTCCTGGTGGCAGGTGTGTTATGGGCAAAGAAAATTACCCTTTGGCAGATGCAGTTGTTGGTCAACAGCCTCAATTTCGCCTGCAGGGTTATCCCTATTGGTCGTGTTTTCTTGCGGTGCTTAGCCTCAGCGATGTCTGGTGTTCAGAAACGGCATCACCGTATTAGGATTACCCGTTGGATCCGCGAGGATCTGAGGATTTGGGACACCTTCCTGAGTGGTTTTAATGGTGTCTCAGTCTAGCAAGTGAAGCCTCTCTCCAACCATAATTTGGAGTTATTTTCTGATGCAGCTGGTGGCATCAGTTACGGTGTCTACTGTCAGAGGGCTTGATGTGCCTCTGCCTGGCCTGAAGCTTGGGTCGCAGATGGTTCAACCGGAATATTACATTTCTGGAGCTCTTTCCTATTGTGGTTGCTTTGAGATTGTGGGATAGAAAGGTAGTCTATTGGGAGTCATGCAGGTCATTAAAAAACTGTCAGCTAAGTGTGTTCTGGTAGTTGATTTATTGAGTGAGTTTGTACTATGCTGCTTGCAGTTAAATTATTTGGTTTCAGCGGGTCATATCCCAGGGGTGGATAATAAAATTGCTGATTCTCTCTCTCATATCAAGTGGGAGCTGTTTCGGGGCTGGTGCTGAATGTGGACCCAGAGGAGGCAGTGGTCCTAGACTTCCTTTGGCATTTCGGAATGCCAAGGTGTGGAACTTGTTGAGGGCATCAGTGGCAGCATCAATATGGACTTCCTATACCAGTGGGTGTTCTAAAGTACTGCGATTTCTGTTTGCTAATGTTTGATCTTGGGGGCCTGTTTGGATGAGTTACTATCAGATTATGTTACTTTCTATAAAGCTTTAGGTTTGTTGAGATCTGCAATGTCTGCTCATATTGCAGGTTTGTCCTTTTTCAAGGCGCATGGTTGAGGTATTTATTCTTACGTCCACTTGGGGGTATCCCCTTTTTTGTTCATGTTAACGGTGCTCCTCTTACCAGATACAGTTTGCCATGGTGTTACAGAAGGTATTGGGAACTTTGGACTTGAGGGATGGGAAATACAGGATCCATTCCTTCCGTATTGGGGCAGCCACTTCTGCGGTAGATTCTGGTTTAACCAGTGGGGTCATCCATCGCATTGGCCATTGGAAATCTGGGGCATTTGCAACTTATGTGTGTATAGATATATTGTAATGGTGGCTAGGTGTTCTTTGCCTTGGTTTGTTTGCTATGTTAATTTCTTTGTTTTCCAGGTCCACATCCATGTGAGTGAAGTGTTTGGCTAGTTGGTCATTCCTATGTGGTATGGTCTCATTGCTGTGAAGCGACCATATGGCCCTCATCTGGGTATGGCTTGGCGCGGAATGCGAGTGAGATGACTAGGGCATCGAGGAATGTGCTGGGACCAGTTGCTCTCATTTGTGCGATCCTTCTTATCCAAATGGACACCCCCGGCAGTTTTGCTGATTCACTTAGGTAGCAACGATCTGGGCGATTGGTCTTGTCACCGCTTTTTAGTTTTGGTTCAAAAGGACCTTTCTGCTCTAATGTCTTGGTTGCCTGAACACGATTTTGGGTTGGTCAGATATTATTCCTAGGCCAGTGTGTGGAGGTTCTAAAATCTGGGGTCGCAGTAGGGCTAAATTGAATAGGCAGATTGGTGATTGGTTAATCGCACATGGGGGTTTTCATGTTACACATGTGTGGTCCTGGGATGTTTGTCCTGGCCTTTATGGCAAAGATGTCATGCATCTTTTGTGCCTGAGATGCTGACCCGATCGCAAAGAGGTCCCCTCTGTGCCACCCTTGCCACGAGGCAGCGTCCGGTTCCCAACTCTGCCACATTGACGCCCGCCCTATGGACCCAGCGAACCCCAATAGCCTGGCAAAAGTGGCGGCTCTTTCCCAGCCTACCTCTGATCCAGTGCCACACCTCCAACAAGGTGAGGAAACCCACCGACAACCACCCAGGCCCGCGGACAGACCCGCCCCTTTCTGGCCTGCACTGTTCCTCTGCCCTCCTACGATCTCAAAGTGATGACACGGGACAGTGATGTTGTGGGACCAGACTGATAAAACTTGCGACGGTGAGCCCTCTAATTCCTTTTGCGCCTGAGATGCTAACCCGATTGTGAAGAAGCCCTCTCTGAGCCGCCCCTGCCACGAGGCAGCATCTGGTTCCCAACTTGGCCACATCAATGCCTGCCCTACGGACCCAGTGAACCCCAATCGCCTGCAGAGCTGCTGCTTTCGCCAAGCCCTCTGGCCCATCTGCTTTCCACTTTCCCGGCCTACCTCTGATCCAGTGCCGCAGCTCCAACACAGTGAGGAAACCCGCCGACAGCCACCCAGGCCTGAGGACGGACCCGCCCCTTTCTGGCCTGCAACATTCCTCCGCCCTCCTATGTCTTCAAAGTGATGACACGGGACAGTGATGTCGTGGGACCGGACTGATAAAACTTGTGATGGTGAGCCTTTGGCGCCGCGCGCCTGCGTCATACACCAAAAGAGCGCAACTAAGGGGCCTGCCCCTTTGTGCGCCCTTTCATGTCACCCTCAAGTCGCCACCCTTCCCCTTCCCCTCTTTTACTACACACACGATTTACTCTCTCCAGCACACAACTCCCCCTAGCCATTAACTATTCCTTATTTCCCTCTTATCTCTAGACTCCATTCTCCCCTCACCCCCCAAAAAAACACCTGTTCTCCAGCTGTGTCCCCTACCCCCTCCCCTCCCACAACTCTCTTAATCCCCCCTCCTTAGAAAATCCATCCTCCACAGTCTTCTACCCACCATACCCACCTTGCTTTAAGTTGCTACTCTCTTCCCTCCCCCTCGCCTCCTAAAACTCTTCCCCTGCTCGCCCACCCCTCCATCCACCTTCCCTCTGCATCCCCTCTCCCCTCTCCCCCTCCACATTATCCACCATGTCAGCCTACCCCATCCCCATCTTCAAACACCTCACCCACCGACACACAACACACCATCACTTATCCAACTGCACCATGCAAATCTCTCATACCAATCATGATCTCACCACTCACACAGCTCCTTGGCCTTACAGCTCTATCCATCATTCTATTTAACGCCCAATCCCTAGGTAAAAAAAACCCCCATACTCAATGACCTCATCCTGGACTGCAAACTGGACATCTGTGCCATCACTGAAACCTGGATTAAACACTCATTCAAAGTCTTCTTAAACCTGCTCCCTCAGAGGTGTTCGGCAGGAGAGACTTCTCTGAGGAGAGGGAAGGCAAAAAGGGACTGAACCTGAGGTATCCTTTACCACCTGAGAGCCTGCAACATCGAGTTTGACCTGAGGCCACACCCCCTTCGTGACATCATCAAGTGGAGACTAAATGCTGAATAAATTTGGGGGAAGTGCAGCCCACAATCCCGGAGGTGTTCGGCAGGAGAGACCTCTCTGAGGAGAGGGAAGGCTAAAAGGGACTGAACCTGAAGTTTCCTTTACCACCTGGGAGCCTGCAATATAGAGCTCAATCTGAGGCCACGTCCCCTTCATGACATCATCAAGTGGAGACTAAACACTGATTAAATTTGGGGGAAGTGCGGCGCACAGCCGAAGCCGCGCGCCCCTTATCCAGATTTTTTTTCCTTAATTCCTCTCCTTAATTTGTATGGGGAGGAAAAGAAAAACAAAAGTTTGGACATCATCACCGGCTGTTTCTGTGGCTAGAGGACCCATGGACTCCCATGTTACGAGGAGGGTAAGTCAAACTGCCTGAAACTCAATTCCAGATATATTGTTCTCATCAGGATCCTTTGAGAGTCCCCGCCTGATGCAGCAACCTCAATCAAAATTAATTCTTTACAACCCGCTTTTAGTGGGGATACAGACGTTATGGGGGAACAGGGGGGTTCTGGTATACAGGATCTAGTACCAGAGCCCATAGACCCCCAAAACGTTACAATGGGAGATGTGTGGAGGGCAATTATTGTGTTACAGAAAACTATGTCGGGTTCTACAATTCAGAATAATAAGACATATGAAGAGATTTAAAAAGTTCTTGAATTACATAGTAATCGTTTAACTCATTTAGAGGAAACTGGTAAAACAGTGTCGGTACAAATAACTGCGTTACAGACTGCAAATAATTCTTTTATTAAAGATAGTTTAATAACTCAGAGGCAGTTGGAAAATCTGGAAAATGTTAATAGGGTGAGAAACTTAAGATTTTTAAATTTTCCGGTGTCCAGATTAATTTCTGCCAATGAGTTGTTAAAAAAATATCTATTAGAAGTTTTGTCTATTACTATTGTGGATGACAAGAGTATATCTAAGATATAGTATATTCCTAACACCAGATTAAGGATTCAGGAGAGCGAGGAAGGAATGGATCAGGTCCAACAGGAATCTCCTAATTTAACTTCCTTTTTAGAATCATCATTAGATGATATTCCTCAAAGAGCAACTTTGTTGGTTACTTTCTGTAGACAAAGTGATAAAAATTTAATAAAGGATTTCTTGTTTTGTGGACAAAGGATCAAGTTTTCCCTGATGTGGCACGTAGTACACAGTTATGGAGGAAACAATTCTTGATTTTGAAACCAAGAGTTAAGGGGCAGATTTTTAAAAAATACGCGAGCGCGTACTTTTGTTCGTGCACCAGGCGCGAACAAAAGTACGCTGGATTTTATAAAATACGCCCCCGGGCCGGCGCCATGCCCCCGGGCCCGCCCCCGAAACACCGTGGCATGCCCCCTCCCGCCCCTTTTCGAAAGCCCCGGGGCTTTATGCGCGCCGGCGGCTTTATGTGCGCGGCTCTTTTAAAATCCGCCTCTATATCTTTAGGGGCAACATTCTTTTTAAAATGTCCCTGCAAATGCTCAGTTGTATTCCAGAAGAACAAATTTATATTTCAGGACCCCGCTCACTTGGAATCCTTTCTGATGGATAAGAATAATATAAATATTGAGTATAAAAATGGCTGCAAAAAAAAAAATGTATCTCCTGATTTTGTAAGTTGATTATTTACATTTCTCCTGGTTATTTGCTTTCGCAGAATCCTCCCATTTAGGGGACTAGAAATTTTGATGTATTAGACGGAAGAAAAATGTATTTCCTTTATAAATACCTGTTTTGCAAACTTTTTTCTTTTTCAATTTTTAACAATGTAATTTGTTTAAAATCTCAATAAAGTATAAAAAAAAACCCCCACCAGCTCCCTACCCACTCATATGACCTCTTCTCCATCCCAAGACCCAAAAAGAGAGGCGGAGGGCTTCAACTTGCCACCAAAAAAGACCTTAAACTAAAACTCCTACACACTGACTCCCCACCTAGACTCGAAATTGGCTTATTCAAGTCTCAAGATCTACAAATATATTTAATATATGCCCCTCCCAGCCTACTAGAACACAATCCCTCACCACTTATAGAATACTTAACATACAACCTGAACATAGACATCCCAGCTATCATTCTGGGTGACTTTAATCTCCATGTGAACGCCATCCTCCTCTCTTCTTCCTGCAAATCCATACTTAACTCCCTCTCCGCACTAGGTTTCACACAACGTATCACCTCCCCCCCACACACAAAGCAGGACATTCGCTAGACCTGATCTTTATCAATGCCCACTTACATTCCTCCAACCCACCATCCAGCACACCAGTCCCGTGGTTAGACCACACACTCATAAAAGCACTCCTATCCATCAAGCAATTCCCCTCTCCCCCTTCTAAACACAACACCTTCAGAAAACCCTGTAACAAAGAAGAATTAATCACCACTATCACTAACACTTACACGTAATAAACCCCGACATTGTGCTCTCCACCTGGAACACCCTCACAAACAATATTGCTAATAACCTCTGCCCCCTCTCATCCAAAAAGATAAATTACTCACATAACGCCAAAAAGCCCTGGTACACTCCTGAATTAAAAAAACTTAAACACAACCTTAGACTAAAAGAAAAACAATGGCGCAAAGACCCCTCCCCCTCCCAATTGTCTTCATACAAATCTGTACTCTATAATTATAGAACCACAATTCTCAAAACTAAGTGCTCAAAACTAAACGCCAAAACTACGCAGCCAAAATCCATAACTACCAATACAATCCCAAAGCCCTATTCACATATGTGGCTGCACTCACCAAAATGTCAACTCCCCCCACCACTGATGAAGACTCCAAATTCAAATGTGAGGAACTTGCCCAGTTCTTCCATGACAAAATCGCAAAAATACTCATTCACTTCCCCACACCCTCCTCCCTTCCGCTAGCTATTCCAAGCAATCAGATCACCATCCTAGATACTCTTGACTCAACATCTACACCAGAAATTGAATCCATTCTAAAAAAACTAAAGCCCTCCTCATACCCATCCGACACCATTCCCACCAAGTCCCTCCTATCCATCCCCAGTACAATCGCCAAACCCTTGGCTGAGATAATCAACTGCTCCCTTTCACGCGGTAAAATCCCCCAAGACTTAAAGCAAGCAGTAATAAAACCTATCCTAAAAAAACCTAATCATGACCCCACTGACTCATCAAACTATCGGCCCATATCTAATCTCCCTTTCATTGCCAAAGTCATGGAAAAAATTGTCAACACACAACTCACAGCACACTTAGAAAACCACATCTTATCCGCCTCACAATTCGGTTTCCGTAAGTTTTTCTCCCTTACTGATACCATTCTCAAAGGTCTTGACCACGGTCAGTCTTACATCCTCACCTTACTCAACATCTCCTCTGCCTTCGATACCGTTAACCACAACATCCTTATCAGCTGCCTCTCAGAAATCGGCATTTTAGGAACAGCCTTACATTGGTTCAAGTCCTACCTCGAAGACAACACTACACAGTGAAGATTGGTAACTCAGAATCCACACCCACCCAACTTAACCAAGGCATTCCCCAAGGATCCTCGCTTTCCTCCACCCTCTTCAATATATACCTCCTTCCTCTCTGCCAACTCCTATCAGACCTTGGCCTCCCCCACTACATCTATGCCGATGATGTGCAAATCCTCATCATCACTTAAGGATAGCATTAAAATTAAATATGGGAAGCTGTGCAGACTGTAAATGATAATCTTTTTAATCAGATTAATCCCTTGGCTTCATTGATAAATAACATTACGGAAAGAGTTGGAAAAGTTGAGGAAGAGATGAGAACACAAGCAATTAAATTTGCTAAGGTTGAAACCGATATAAAAGAAATGAGAAACCTTCAAAGTTGTATCATTAAAGAAAATACAATATTGGAGAATCGCATGGAAAATATGGAAAATCAAATTAGAGGGATACATTTACATTTAATTAATTTTCCTAAAGACCCTATGGTGACCCCACGTGATATGTGGAGACAATATCTTTTACAGATATTAAAGGTTCCTGAAGCGGCGATCCCCCCAGCATCTAAAATATATTACATACCATTCTTTAGGAAAAAGGAAAAAGAAGGTGAAAATGAATATCAAGTTTTGACTCCAATAACATCTACAATTCCAGATACTTCAAAACAGGATATAACAAATTTAATAGAAACGACGCAAACTGCCCAAGTTAAACCAGCTACATTGATAGTGACGTTTCTTCTTGAATCCGATAAGAACTGGATCTTAAGAACATACCTTCGAAATAGAACTGAAATATTTCTGGGCTTAAAAGTTGGAATATTTCCAGACTTGGCGCGAGCCACACAGCTTAGAAGGAAGCTTTTTCTGAATTTAAGACCACAGGTTTTAAAATTGGGGGCTATGTACATACTTAAGTACCCATGCAAGTGTTGTATAAAGTATAAAAATATTTCATATATGTTTTTCCACCCCGACCAATTAGAGAATTTTATTAAAAAGTACTCTCCCGAGATTATAACATCATCTCCCCTGTAGGAAGGCTAAAAGTACTAAGAGTTTATGGCTGGATCCGTTAGAAAAATGTATATCCCGAATAAGGTCTTGTCATTCAATTGAAGGATATTGGTTATTGCTTTAGGTTGTGTAAGTAACCCCCCTTCATAAAGAGGACTTTAAAAGCATAAATGATTAGGGGAATAATATCTATGTTCTATATATGTGTAATGTTTAGGGGAGTAATATGATTGTTTTTCACAATATATATTTGATTATTGTAAATGCTTTCTACACAAGATATTTTCTTGGTGTTTAAATTGTAAAATGCATAAATAAAAAATAAAAAAAACTTAAATTGATACTTGCTCAGAGGGAGTGAGTTGACATGCAATAGAAACTGTATCCCCCTAGAGGGCCTGAGTGCCCCGTGGCATGCCGCATTGGTAACGGGACATGTAACCATACCCGGTACTTCAGCAAGCGTGACCGATGCCCTCCAGCTGAGCTGGCCAGTCTTTGATCTCCGTATCTGAAGAGTCAGTTTTCCGCCACTGATGGAAACATCACAAACTTAAAGACCAGAGTGGCCATGTCTACAACTGGCTGCGGCAACTAATTCGCTCACGCGACATGTGGCAAAGAATGCAATGCAAAAGGCAACTCAGAACAAGACCGGCTCGAAATGGTCCAGAACCACCGAAGGCAAACAGCATGCACTGCTGCCTCTGCCCCCCCAGGACTGCCCCCAGGATGTCCCAACACGCCCCTCAGGGCCCGTTCCTTCATCAGAGCCATCCCCTTTCTCTCTCCTTGCTGCCGGCCTCACAGCGCTCGGCCGCACATGCCTGCGCCGCGGGGGTGACGGTGCATCAGCGACATCATCGCACGGCACCGATGCTGCTCTAGCCTGCGATGATGACGCTGATGTGCAAAGGGCAAGCACCGCAATCCCCCTCCTCCTCCTGCTCCAGGCGTAGCGTCGGGTTATCAGCGGCATGCATGCACCAGCCCAGCGCCGCACCTATATTGGTTTGGTATAACATATTCAAATTTTCACAGGACGTTCAAGCACTCTAAAATGGAATATCTGTTATATTAGGAGGTAGTTTTCAAAAGGATTTACACGCTTAAACTGATTTTATGCGTAAAGTGCATTTGACATGAATATCCTATGAATAATTCAATGGTATATATTGTAGCAATTCTCAAAAGCCCACTTAAACAAGTGAAGTACATTTTACACATGTAAAACCCAATTTTAAGCATGTAAATGCTTTTTAAAATTGGACCCTAGATGATAGCTTTCAAATGGACATGCAGGTGCACATCAGCGCGCACTCAGAGACACAGCAATTTTATAATGTATGCGCGCATGTTATAAAATACCCTAGGAGGAGGAGTGGAGAGAGAGGCCTGCAAGCCGGGACCTCGCCCGATTCTACCCGGTTTACCTGGAGTAGTGGTAATTGAAAGATCTTCTTCCGGACGAGAGGGAGGCGGAACCCCGCCCCTTTTGACGTCATCAGTGCCCCGGGACAGCTACAAAAAGAGGGCACAGCGGCGTACAGGTGAGGAGTGGAGAGAGAGGCCTGCAAGCCGGGACCTCGCCCGATTCTACCCGGTTTACCTGGAGTAGTGGTAATTGAAAGATCTTCTTCCGGACGAGAGGGAGGCGGAACCCCGCCCCTTTTGACGTCATCAGTGCCCCGGGACAGCTACAAAAAGAGGGCACAGCGGCGTACAGGCGAGGAGTGGAGAGAGAGGCCTGCAAGCCGGGACCTCGCCCGATTCTACCCGGTTTACCTGGAGTAGTGGTAATTGAAAGATCTTCTTCCGGACGAGAGGGAGGCGGAACCCCGCCCCTTTTGACGTCATCAGTGCCCCGGGACAGCTACAAAAAGAGGGCACAGCGGCGCGCAGCCGCCGGCGCGCGCTGCCGAAGTCGCGCGCCAAAGGGGCGCGCCCCTGGAGGAAATTATGGGAAGAAAAAGAAAATCAAAAACATACGCCTCCTCCCCTACCACCACTCCCATGACTAAGAGACACGGCCCAATGGACTCCCATGTGGTGTTTACCGGTGAGTCCGCTGTTGGGGGAGTATATGAGAGGGAACCGTCTTTAGGAACCTCTCATACCCCCATGGCCTTACAATCTTCTCTAACCTTTGTACCAGAAACAACAAATGCAGCCAATGAAGTTATGGCCCAAACGGGAGGAGTGATACAAACCTTAAATGGTAGTGAATCACCACCGGAACGGACCATACATACAAATATAAATCTGGGTGGCGAGGCAACTGATGTTTTTGTCAAGGTTAAATGCCCTTCTGTTATACCAGTATTAAGAAATGAAGGTGAAGATAGTAATGTGGAACCAGATAAGGTAACACTGTTAGATGTGTGGAAATTATCCGCTAAGATAGATAAGAAAATGTCAGGATTTATGACAAATGTACAGACCTTCTCAGTAGAAGCGAGGGAAAAATTTGTAGAACTGGATAAAAGATCAGAGAGACTAGAACAGGAAGTTGCAAAATTGAACCCGTTGTTGAATAAGTTGCAGGCTGTAAATGTTGCATCTATTAAAGATAATATCATATTACATAGTAGAGTAGAGAGTCTAGAGAACGAATTGAGATCTGGCAACTTAAGGTTGCTAAATTTTCCTATTTCAGCAGAGGAGTTATATGTCAGCAGAGGAGTTATATAAAAAATATGCAATAGAAATATTGCAGCTTGAGGTAGAGAAAATACCTTTATTCTCTAGACTATACTATCTGCCCATTAGAAAGATAGAGCAGAATCAGGAGGGTGGAGTAGATAATTTAGAAAGCCCAGGGATTTCCACTTTTTTGGAAGATTCCCTGGACTTGATAAATTCTAGAGCAACTTTGCTCATTACTTTTTCCTTAAGACGGGATAAAGACCTGTTTTTTCAAAAATATTTTCTAAATAAAGACCGCACCTTTTGTGGACAAAAAATACAGGTCTTCCCGGATGTCTCCCGTGCAACGCAGGCACGGAGGAAACTTTTCCTATCAATGAAACAATCTGTGTTAAATATTGGGGCTAGTTTTTTCCTAAAATTTCCGTGTAAATGCCAGATATTGTTTCAAAATAATAAGTTTATTTTTGTCGATCCAGCCCACCTGCAACGCTTTATCTTGGATAAAACCCAAGCTGTATGAAAGGGTAAGGGAATATATGATTGTATAAGAAAATTGTCAAAGTTGCAGTGCTAATGACTCTCTTCTCCTCCAATAATGTGGGCTAGAAAAGATTTGTTTTTTCTTGTTTAAATTGAGATATAAGAAATATGTAATACTTGATTATTTCATTTATTGTAAATGTTATAATTTGAAAAAATATAAATTAAAAAAAAAAAATACCCTAGGAGCGCGTTTATGTGTACCTCATTTTGCAAGTGGGCATGCATAGCTGCATAATGTTGGCTTTGGGCCATGCAAGTGATGGAATTTTATAACACATGTTCACACCATGACCAGTTTCACAATTTCATCCACCATTTCTCCCAGTCCAGAGCTAGGTTTTCCAAGCCTCTGTGCTTCTTTAGCTCGCTCTCCCCCCAGTTACCCCAGACCCTTTAAACCCCTCAGGGATGCCTGTATTTTTTTTTTAACTTATACCTCCTCTATAGCAGAAGTAAACCTACGCAGCACTGGACCTGGGTATGTGCCCAGAAGCGTAGGTACAAACACACAAATCTCTTGGCCACACCCTGGAATGCCCATGCCCCGCCCACACCATGTTCTTTTTTTTCTCCAATGTGAGATGTGTGCACATAGGCACGTGGGTACACATCTCCCCTCTTTATAAAATTGGGTGGACACGCACATGTGCTAGACGTATGCCCATCTGCCACTTCCATACGCGTAAAAGGGCTTTTGCAAATTGCTATGATTTATGCGCATAACTCCATTGAAAATTAGTTCCACTATATTTACCACAACTTCAAGACTCCAAGATATGGTTCCATCCTGGAACTTTCACCACATGCGTTGGTAAATATGTAAATAAACAAAACCATTTCTTTACATATTATATTATTCCAAAACAATTTATATTTATATTATAATAAAATAGGCTAGCATAAAAACCGTGTGGTGAATTTTTAAAGAGTTATGCACATAAAAATTAGGATGTTTGTCCATAAGTAACATGTACTCATGTAATTGCCATTTTATAAGCATCAAAAGTATATGTGTACTTTTGGTATCAAGTACACATACACGTGCAATGTAAGGGTCCGTCTAGGGGTGTTCTGGGATAGGGCCAACATTTATGCATGTAAATTGTTATAACAGACTTGCATGCATACGTTTAGCAACTTACTCCAGTAATTTTAGACTTGCTAATTATCTTGTGTAAATGATATCAGAATTGTTTATTATGTACTGTTGGCTGGGCGGGAGGCCTGTGTGAACTGGGGGGAGTTCAGGCTGAAGAACTAGGCTGGTCTCGATGACCTGGAGAAGGACTGGGAGATCTAGGGGAGGAAATGGAAATTGGTAATTTCAATTTCGTGCATGTTTTAAAATATACAGACTTCCACTAGCAAGTCCAACTTTATTTTCATGCATAAAATATCTGTGAGTAGATTTTTAAAATTGGCAACAAAAGTATGCGTATTCAATGCTTTGAAATACTCATTCTCAATGCACTGCATGTATTCACACATAAGCATACATATGCTTATATGCTGCAGGGTAGAATTGCTCATATTTTATAAAACATGCATATCCAATATGTGCGGGTTATAAAATATTATCTTAGGTCTCCACACAGCCATATACTCATATATATGGGGCTGGATGGAGTTGTTTGAAAGTTTACCTCACAGGATTTTTAATGCAAAATTTCAGTTTCCTCCAAGGGGTTTTTATTAGAGATGTGCATAGTTTTTTGTGTTCGTGTCGTTCTTCGTTTTTCGGCCGCCATGGAAAATGTCGTTTTTTTTCGGTTCGGGTCTTTTTTTTCGCGAAAAATCGATTTTTAGTTAGTGCGCGCTAACTCCCAGTTAGTGCGCGCTAACTCCCCGTTAGTGCGCGCTAACTCCTGTTAGTGCGCGCTAACTCCCCGTTAGTGCGCGCTAACTCCTGTTAGTGCGCACTAACAAAAACCGTTAGATTTTGTTAGTTTTTGTTAGTTTTTGTTAGTTTTTATTAGTGCGCACTAACAGGACAGCGCGCACTAACGAGGAGTTAGCGTGCACTGACTCCCGTTAGTGCGCACTAATCGGAAAAACGAATTTTTGCGAAAAAACAGGAAAATCCTGATTTTTTTCGGGCTCCCTGAAACATGCCGAATTGGACAATTTTGTTGCAATTTTCCAATTCAGCAAAAACGAATGCACATCTCTAGTTTTTATCAGAGCTTTGGAGTCATTAAAGGGGCAATTTGGAATAGCCTGCATTGTTTGCAATGTGTGCAGGCAGGGCCGGTGCTAGCTTTGTTGCTGCCCTGTGCAAACAATTACTGTGCTCCTCTCCCCCCCCCCCCCCCCCACACACACACACACACACACACACGATTCATTCAGTCTCTGACCCAGGCCGGTCAAATAAAGCCCAGCTCCCTCCCATGGTCAAGGGAAGAGAATTACATAGCCTAGGGAAACCTTACAGCCTTGCACATTCACCACTCCCACACTCTCTATAGCCACACAAAATGTAATTATGCATTTGTAACAAATTTTACATGAAAAAGAACACTCACAAGTACAGTCTTCTGAGGCAAAATATCACTTATAACGTATATATTATATTTACATGCACTGCTGTGGTGCCAACCAGAAAACTGCAAAAAAGACACTTGGAACTCTTATGGAATTTATAATGGCACCTCAGAAAGCCATAAAAAAACATAATTACCATTACAATATATTAAACCTCCCATATCAAAACAATCCTAACTATAAGCACTCAAACAGTAGCAATCTTACCTATGAAAAAGCAACACTGCAAATATTACACCAGGCCCTAGAACACCAATTCACCTCCTATTGGGAAAACAAAACAAGCCAGGCTGCTATAGATCCCTACTCAGAAGCCACATGCCAGCAAAATAGCTCACCTCAGTACAATATGCAGAATACAGACAGGCCCTGACCAAATACAGAATAAAGAGTCCAGAAAGTATAAATAGAAACATGCTTAGAAGAACTGAACTGGAACCCATAACAAGCCAGCCTCTATATGCAGAGCAACAATGGAAAACATAAACATTCTTCATAAAACATTAAATAATAAAATTGAGAATTATAAAAAATAATATTAGTAAAATCATATTCATAAAAAGAATAAATATTTCAAACCAGTTAATGAACAGAATATCCAAAATTTCCCAAACACCAATACAGTATTTCAAAAAATCCAATAATTAAAAAGTGTTCTAATATTTCCCAAAAAAAACAATAAAATGTTTCAAAACAGCAGAAACATCAAATTACACCTAATAATTAAAACTACTAAGGATTAAAATATCTCCTGCTCTCCATACCTGGGATCTTTTCATTTCCAGTCACCCTGAGATTTTCATGGATTCAGGGAGATAGGGCTGCACAAACTTTATCTTCTCTCTCACATACACACAATAACACATTTATTCTCTCACACACTCCCTGTCTCATATACACACCTATGCTCTCACAAATACTCCCTCTCTGCCTCAGACACATAATGAAGTAGATCTTTAAAAAGTATGCGCGCGCGTACTTTTGTTCGCGCAACCGGCGCGAACAAAAGTATGACGGATTTTATAAGACTGTCACACCACACACAAACTTTCACACAGACACAGACAGGCTCGCACACAGACATACACACCTACATAGACTCAGGCACACTCATACACAGCCTCCAGTTCTCTTTGGGCCTAGTGGGATGAACTCCACCACGGCCCTGCTGGCTCCTCTTTCATTTTCATTTCATTTTTTTTCATTTATTAAAATTTATTAAAATTTATTAATCGCCTAACACTTAAAAAGGCCTAGGCGATATACAAAAGTACATACATATTACAACATAAAACCATACATTGCAGACAAGTGTTAGTTTCACAGAAACCAAAACAACAGTACTAGACATTATTAGTGCATGGGCCATGGGCCATGGTGGGATGAGCTCCACCACAGCTTCACGGGCTCCTCTTCTCTTTGGGCCACAGTGGGATGAGCTCCACCACGGCCCCGCGGGCTCCTCTTCTCTTCGGGCTCCTCTTCTCTTCGGGCTCCTTTTCTCATCGGCCCCGGGGGCGCTGAATTAGAAGGGAACACACTGCAGTGGCGCGGTATTGAGCTACTGTGGTGCACGATTGTTCAACCTGCCAACGGGTTGGACTTTGCTGCAGCTGGCAGACTCTTTTCCTCTTCAGCCACGGGTGGGTTGAATTTGCCAGCGGCCTCTCTTCCTCTTCAGCCGCCGGTGGGTTTGACTCCACTGGTAGCCCTGCGGTCTCTTCTGTTGCTGCCACCACTGCCCTGTACAAATGCAGGCCCGGTCATGCCAGGCCTGTGTGCAGGCACTTTCAGTCTGAGTACATGGCAACACATTTTTAAAAAGGAAACCATTTGTGTTGCTTACCTTTGAAACTTAGCAGCTGTAAATTACATGTACCAAAAGCCACCATGTACTCTACCTGCAGTGTACTTTGCATCTGCTCTGTGCAGGTGGTCAAAGGGGCATAATAACAAGTGTATAGTTGAAAATCAAATGTATGCACACTACCCCCCCCCCCCCTTTCAGCTCTAAACCCACTTATTTATTTTATTTATTTATTTTATTTTATATACCGGCAGCCGTTTGCACATCGTGCCGGTTTACAGATAACTTACAACCAAGGATATATAGGCAAAGCCTTTACAAGGAACATTTTGTAACATAAAACTCAGTAACATAGCAAAAAACAAGATAAATAAATAGGGGAGGGATGGATATGGGTAGACGAGACAAAGGAGGGGGCGGGGGGAGGGTGAGAGGGATACATAAGGAAAAGATATGTACAGGGGTTTGAGGAAAAAGTGATAAGCACATAGATTATATACAAAGTAGTATAAGCGCAGAGGAGCAATGATTGAGGGAGAGAGGCGTTTGTGCTAACTAACATTTTAGGTTTGTAGTTCTTTGGGGGGGTGGGGTGCAGGGTGTGGGTCCTGGGGGGGGTGTTGGTGAGGGTGGGTAGTTGGATTAGGGTGTTAGGAAAGGATGATGATGATTATGATTGTGATTGGGGGTATGCTTGGAGGAAGAGCCAGGTTTTGAGTTTCTTTTTGAAAGTGGGTGTGGCGGTTTCGGTATGAAGGTCAAGGGGCATGGAGTTCCAAAGGGAAGGGCCTGCTAGGGAGAGGGCCCTTTTGGTGGTGGAAATGAGTCTTGTGGATTTTATGGAAGGGGGAATAAGGGTTCCACGGGACGAGGACCGGGTGGGTCTGGTGGAGGTACGTGGGAGGAAGGGAGGGTTTAGCCAGTTGTAATGTTCGTTGGTAATACTTTTGTGAATGAGGGTAAGGGTCTTGTAAATAATTCGTGAGTGAATGGGTAGCCAGTGGAGATTACAGAGGGTGGGAGTAATGTGGTCTTTCTTATTGGCATTAGTGAGGATGCGTGTAGTGGCATTTTGAAGGAGTTGTAGAGGTTTGATGTGGGAAGCAGGGAGACCAAGTAGGAGTGCGTTACAGTAATCAATCTTTGAGAAAATTATAGATTGAAGTACTGTGCGGAAATCAGAGAAGTAGAGAAGGGGTTTGAGTTTTTTGAGGGTTTGTAGTTTGAAGTAGCAGCTGCTAAGAATAGATTTGATGTATGGTTTGAAGGTAAGTTGGTTATCGAGTATAACCCCCAGGTTATAACCCCCAGAAATGCCTTTTGTTTAACCCTGTCCAGAGGATGCTCTCTATGGAAGCCCACACATACTTCTTGATGGGCAGAAGAGGGAAAGTTTCAGCCAAACTATTTTACTCAGGTAAATCACTATACACATATATGACTTTCAAAATTGTCCTCTCCTAGTTGCCTGATGTCCTAACACCAAGAAATAATGGAGTTCAATAAGGACACACCAGAGTTCAGTCAATAATATTGTGATTCAGTAGTCTTCTTGTTCCACAGAAACACTATACTGCAGGGTCAAATCAAAAGAGTTTGGATCACTCCTTTTTTAATGAGCATACTGTAACTGTGATTTCAAAAGAATGTTTTATATACAAAATCATTTTATCATGTTGACAATAAACAAGTCAGTCCACTGCCATGGTTTGTTTGGATCCAGGGTCCCAACCCTCTTATTCATTTATTTTTATTTATTTATTTATAGACATTTGATATCCCTCCTTTTTCCAAGAATGGCCCCAAGGTGGATTACAACAAATTTTAATCAGTCACAGTACCTTGGTTGAAGATCACTTACAATCATAACTGAGTAAAGTTTACAGTTAGAATAGCATTTTTTTTAAGGATTTAATAAACATGTGGATAAAGGTGAACCAGTAGATGTGGTTATTTAGATTTTCAGAAGGCGTTTGACAAAGTTCCTCTTGAGAGACTTCTAGGAAAACTAAGAAGTCATGGAATAGGAGGCGATGTCCTTTCGTGGATTACAAACTGGTTAAAAGACAGGAAACAGAGTAGGATTAAATGGTCAATTTTCTCAGTGGAAAAAGGTAAACAGGGATCTATACTTGGACCCTTGCTTTTTAATATGTTTATGAATAATCTGGAAAGGGGATGAGTGAGGTGATCAAATTTGCAGATGACACAAAATTATGCAAAGTAGTTAAATTTCAAGCAGATTGTGATGAATTGCAAGAGGACCTTGTGAGACTGGAAGATTGGGCTTCCAAATGGCAGATGAAATTTAATGTGGACAAGTGCAAAGTGATGCATATAGGGAAAAATAACCCTTGCTATAGTTATACAATGTTAGGTTCTATTTTAGGAGATCTAGGCGAAATAGTGGACTGGGTAATACATTGAAATCATTGGCTCCGTGTGCTGTGGCGATCAAAAAAGCAAATAGAATGTTAGGAATTATTAAGAAGGGAATGGCGAATAAAAGGATGGATGTCATAATACCTCTGTATCGCTCCATGGTGAAACCGTACCTTGAAAACTGTGTGCAATTCTGGTCACCGCATCTCAAAAAAGATATAGTTGCGTTGGAGAAAGTGCAGAAAAGGGTGACAAAAATGATAAGGGACATGGAACAGCTCCCAATGAGGAAAGGCTAAAGAAGTTAGGGCTGTTCAGTTTGGAGAAGAGATGACTGAGGGGAGATATGACAAAGGTCTACAAAATCATGAAAGGACTTGAACAAGTTAATGTAAATCAGTTATTTATTCTCTCAGATAATAGAAGGGTCCAAGAAGTTAGCAAGTAGCTCATTTAAAACAAATCAAAGAAAATTATTTTTCATTCGGTGCATATTTATGCTTTGGCATTCATTGCCAGAGGATATGGTTACAGCAGTTAGTGTAACTGGGTTTAAAGAACACTGGGATAAGTTTTCTAGGGGAAAAATCCATAAACTTCTATTAATTAATAAGCAATAGTAGCTTGTGATTTATTTAATGTTTGGCTACTTGCCAGGTACTTGTGACTTGGATTGGCCACTGTTGGAAACAGAATACTGGGCTTGATGGACCCTTGGTCTGACCCAGTATGGCATTTCTTATGTTCTTAAGTTCTTGTGAGAATCCAGGGGTATATGATTTAAAGTCCTTACTCGAAAATTCATACAGTTAATAGAGATGTGCATTCATTTTATTTGTTTTTTGGGATTTAGTACGCACATAGGACTTGATTTAAAGCATTTACACACTTTAAAATTGGGTTTTGCAAGTGCAAATGCACTTTGCTCAAGTAAGTGGGCTTTTTGAAAATTGCTACAATATATGTCATTGAATTGTCCATAGGCTTTACTTGCGTATGTGCACTTTACTCGAATCAATGGCTTTTGAAAATTGCTTTAAGAGTATTTACATTTACGCATAAAGCTCCTTTGAAAATTACCTCCTAATTTTTAGTGAACACTAAATCAAAAAATTATACAAAAACAAAAATACCCAACAAAACAAAAGATATAAACCTAAATGAACCAAAAAAGAAATAACATTTTTCTGGCTGCACATCCCTAGTAGTTAAGTCAGAAAGACTGAGGGCCTCTGCTGGGGAATCTGAGGGAAGTTCTGGCTGAAAAGCCATGCCTTAGCTTTTTATGTGGAAGTGAGGCAACACAGCTCAAAGCATAAGGGTAGGAGTACTGTGTTCAAAATTGTAGGTGCATAAAAGCTAAAAGCACAAAGTCTTGAAAAGGATAATCTGGAAAAAGCTAGAGGAGGAAGAAAGTAGTGCCATTTGGTAGGATCAGAGTTCTCTTGTGGAAGTGTAAAATAAAAGTAGTTGGAAGAGATATTCAAGAGCCTGTTTTGAATTTTATCTTGTATTCAACTAGGAGCCAGAGCAGCTGATGTAGAATTGGTTCTATGTGGTCAGTTGCTTTGGCCCCTACAAAAATTCTAGTGGCTATATTGTGTAAGAGTTGGAGATGCTTCATACTGTATTGTGAGATGCCATTAAACAGAGAATAGTCAATTTGGTGGATGATTAATGCTATCATGGTAGCAAGTTTGTATTCATCAAGGTAGTTGCTTAGGAGGTTATTTTCTAAAAGTTTATCGTGTGTATTAGAGCCTATCGCATGTGAAAAGGACCTTTTTGTGTGCGATAGGATGTAAATGACCGGGAGGGGAGGAGTCGGGGCAGGGAGGGGGGAGGAGTCGGCTGTGGCACCGCAGCCGGCGATAATGTGAGGAACATTTTACGGTGGCACTATGTGTGTGAAAGGCTGCAGCCAGCCACATTGCGGCCGGTGAAATCGCACCACCGCGCTGCGAACGGCTGCGGCCTATCGCAGGCCCGCACCCCCTTCACCCTCTGCCCCCTTTTTCGCGGGGTTCATCATTCCTCGAGGAATGATGAATCCTGCCCTTAGTTGGCAAAGCTGGTTCAGATGCATAAAGGAGATTATCATCCCCTTTGAGATATGAGTTTCCATCGGGAGGTTTTGATTGAATTGAACCCCTAGGCTTCACTCTGATTCCTTAGGATGTAATAGGGTACCTGACAGGAAAGGTAGAGATCATAGGGAATAACCTTGATGGCTGAACCAGAGGAGTTCTGATTGTGAGGGATCTGACGGCTTCTCTCTCCCCCTTCCCTTTGTTATTGAAGTGGACATCTGATGCTAGGATGCCCCGATGAGCATCTCAAATTTATTTTAGAATTCCTTTGACGCACTCCCTATTCACAGATTTCCTGACAATTCCCTGATGGGGTCCTGCATATTTATGCTGTTTACATACTTTCTAGAGGGATTGGGTACTCTATTGTGATATTCTACTGTGAGTCTGGAGAAGCTGACTGTTTTTTGCATCTCCTGTGTTTTTTTGTTTTGGGATCTACTGTTTTTCAATACTTTGTTATTCATTGGTTTGGGCTTCTGTTTCTCCCGACACAGCCAGAGTGGCAAAACCCGGTCCATTTCAGGGGACTGAAATCAACTCCTTCTGATACATGTTAATTAATAAAAGTAATTAACTGAATCTTCTTGTCACTTTGTGGATCCTAATGTGCATAGCTCTACACCTTCTGCATTTGGACGTTTTCCATTGAGTGTACCACTCATTCTCTCCACCTTTATTTTTGTTTAAATATTCATGGTTAACATATGGGACCTTCAAACAGTAGTTTTGAGTGCTTTAGTCTTCTAGTGATATGAATAAGAATTTCTGACATCCATTACACTCAAGTAAAAATTAACTATGCCTTGCTATTGAATATCTCAGGTCGGATACTGGATAACTAAATTATGTTACATTTTTATTGATTTTTTTTTAAGACATAGACTTTGCCACACGCAAAATTGCACTGCATCTGAAACAAACCAAAGAATTTGTTCAAGACGGAAACAACTTTCAGACGAAAACTTTAAGTACTTTCAGAAACTATGAGTTGAATTTCACGGTCGGAGTGGAATTTGAAGAGAAAACTAAAGGACTTGACAATAGAGTGGTACAGGTAAAAAACCTATGATTAACTTTTCCATTTACACAGTGGTTAATATCAGGGCTCACACTGTACCTGCAGGAGATGTGATGAAAGAAATAGAGAAAGAACTATTCATAAATGTTTAGCTGTGTTTAATTTGCAGTATAAAATGTTAAAGCAAAAAACTGAATGCATTATTACAAATATTTTTTCACACAAGCTGAATTTTGACAATTTAGTGCCACAGCAGCTCATTTTTATCTGTTAAAGCAATTAATAATGCTTTGATGTTCGTAATATTTTTTATATTTTGCTGTAGAAACAATAGAGAACAATCTGTGAATACTAACAGGTATCAGATATCCCCAGTGTCCCTAAATTTTAAGTAAATATCAAGAAAGAAGCTTCCTACCAACACTATAGTTTACTGAAGTATTAAATAGGCATAGAACTAATAAGATTAATAATGATTAGAAAGGAATGAAACTAATATTATTTAAAATATAATTAAATGCTTATGCAAGAGTGTCAAATTCTAATCCTCAAGGACAAGAGTAACAAAATATGTAACTGGAAATTTGATCTACTGTATGCAGATAGATCTCATGAGTATTCATTGTGAATATCCTGAAAATCAATTCAGTTTCAGCTCTTAAGAGACAGAAATTTGATATCCCTGTCTCTAAAGTAAAAGCATTTATTATTCAACTAAAAGTCAAAAGAGCTTTTTATCTGTAATGTTTTAGATTGTTACATATTCTTTGTTTTCCTACCGTTCTTGATCCCCCACCCCTTCCTAAAGACAGAAGGTAAACTGGCAAATGCTATTTTAATAATTGCCTTGACCGGTTTTGTGGGGGCGGGGGGAATGAGTAATAAGTGACCTGTGCTACCCGGAGGGCTGGAGGATGCCTCCTCCAATATGCACCTTCAGCATCTAAGATCAGCAGGGACCACCATAAAAGTGACAACCATCTTCCCTCCTTCACTGGGCAAAACCACAAAACCTTCAATGCTATAGCCTGATCAATAAAGCCAGATACAGTCTTTATATTTTATTACAAACATTAATAATAGCATAATAATATACATAGTAACATGGCAGATGAAAACAGGAAAAGACTAATTTGCCCATTCATTCTGCCCAGGTATTCCTAGCCACACTGCTAATGATATATCTCAGCTGCTAGCCATAGAAACAGGAGTACTTGTAGGATAATAGGATATCATTCCTTATTCAAGTCAATTTTCCCATTTAGTTTTCTACCATCTTAGCTAAATGAGCATAGAAGTTCCCATATTTAATCCACCACCTACCCCCTATGCCTATGTCTTACCACTAAGCTTTCTAATAATCTAAACAGCTACCAAAACTAGTAAGGCTGTTGCTCTATCATTCAACCTGCTCAGGTCTTGTGGCCTTGCTGGAAAGTACCCAGCCACTAGGGGTGTGCATTCGTTTGCAAAGTATTGGCAATCTGCAACGTATAGGGCCATATTTGTTGTATTCGTGGGAATCGCGATACGTTTCGCTTCCCCACGAATACAACAAATCTTCACAGAATTATTTGGCCGTCTAAAGGAGCGAATTTAAACAAAACCCCCAGCCTCCTGATCCCCCTAAGACTTGCCAAACCTCCCTGGTGGTCCAGCCGGGGTTTGGGAGCCATCTACTGCACTCACGCCGTCTGCTGCCGGTATTCAAAATGGCGCCGATAGCCCCTGTGATATAGTAAGGGCAAAGGCTATCGGCGCCATTTTGATTACTGGCAGCCGACGGCCCAAGTGGAGGAGATCGCTCCCGGACCCCCGCTGGACCACCAGGGACTTTTGGCATCTTGAGGGACCCTCCTGACCCCCACAAGACTTGCCAAAAGTCCCTGGTGGTCCAGCAGGAGTCCCCGTTCCCTTCCCCCTATTCTAACCTCCCCCCCCCCCCCCCCGACCTTTCAGGTGCAAGTTGCGCACGCCGGCAGCCTGCTGGCACGCGATCCTCCAACACAGTGGCAAATGGCCGCTATGTCGGAGGCCTCTGGACCCACTCCCGCCCTGCCCCCGGACTGCCCCACCCCACTCCCCGGACTGTCCCTTTTGTAAAACCCCGGGACTTAACGTCCCAGGGCTTTACACACATCGCCGGACCTTTATAAAATAGGCCCGGTGCGTGTAACCCCCCCTACACACATAAATCCTCTGGATTTACACACGTAGGGCTTTTAAAATCTGGCCCTTATTGAATAGTAACTAGATACTACCAACTTGCCCACACTGAGCTGATTGGTTTATGGGGCGTTATAGCCAGTTGGTACCAACTCAGATATCCAATGGCCTGCTGTGCCACTAGATTGTGCTTCTTTTATCTGCTCTTTATTTTCACCTTATTACCTCTCCCCTACTCTTTGCTCTTGAAGGTTTGAAGGCTCGGTTGTTTGCCCTACTGCATCTACTCAATCCTGTTCCTACCACTGTTCTCTATATCTGTTCTAAGCATGCTTGAATTTGGTCACAGTATCAGTTTATATTTCTTTTGTTGGTAGATTATTTATTTATTTTTATACCACACGCTCACATGATCATGGCGGTTTACATCATAAAACTTAAATACAACATGAAAACAAAAACAATAAATCTCGTCAGCATCACTGTTTCTGTGTGTTTTGACTATCCTGTAAATGGTGAACTGATCCTATGTCCTGTTCTGCTAGTTTAATTAGGAAAATATCTGACTACCAAGTTTAGCTTAGCAGTGTTGCTTCATGATGCTTTGGGAGACTGTGCTTTAGCATGTTTCATATTCCTGCCAGAACAGCCATGTTTTAAGAGCCCTCTTGAGTTTTAAAGTCTGTCATTGTCCTTAATTGATCTGGCATGGTGTTCCAGAGGTTTGGCCAGCTACCAGACAAGCACAATCTCTGGTCTCCCCTAAATGGGCTTGTGTGTGTTTGAACAGGGCGTGAGCCTTGAAGAAAAGCTCTGCTGCCAGAGTGCATGCTTGAAAGAAACAAGCAGCTATGTACTTTTTCTGTGGTAGTAGTTCAGGAGCAGGCACGGAGGTAGAACCAGAGGCGGCCCAACACAAGTGAAGAGATAATGCAGCCAGAAAAGCCAGCCAAGGTAGTGGAGCCAGAGAACCCACTCCCAAGAATCCAGACCAAGCAGAGAAGTGAATGGCTACAGCTGGTGGCTGAGATACAAGGGACTGTGGCAGAGAGTGAGCTAAGGCACCTTGACAGAGAGAACACTATAGAAGAAATTGCAAAACAATTCCAGACTGCCAGATGTAAGACCAGGGAAGTGCTCAGTTCACCTGGAAGTAGAAGAAGCACAGCAGCCATATGAATCACCTGACTGGTGCTTTACCCTCCAGAGGGACAAGAGAGCAGAGGAAGTTAATAATATCTAATGTGCTAGGGCCAGAGAGAAGCCTGTGGACACTGCTACAGGAAAATCTGGAGAAGAGCCAGAGTTGCAGGAACAAACACAGCTGATAACAAGAAAAGAGAATGAAAGCCAAGTGAATGAACCTGCAGGGACTTTGGCTTATATGCAAGGGAGCTTATGATGGAGTTTTATAGACTGGCCTGAGGAAGTCAGCAGAGAGTAGCAAATGAAGATGCTGCAGAATAGTCAGATGGAGCACAACAGAATGGCCAGAAGGAGGCACTGCAGACTGGCCAGAGGGAGGTGCTACAGATGGAGACAATGCAAAGGAATCAGAAGATGTCATGGTAAAACTGGAAAAGAAGTAGTAACTGTAACAATGAAAGAAGAAGAAATTCAAGCTATAGAGCAAGTGAAGGGAAGTCACAACAGGAATGCCCAAGTGTAGACGAGAGTCCTGCTGGAGGAGGATTGGAATTCAGAGCTGCAGGTGGACTCATAAAGGACTATGGGTGGACATTGGACAAAGGGCACAGTGGGAAGTAGTGGTAATTAGGGCTTGGATAAGGATAACCCTAATAGGTGGGGGAGAGCATGACCCTGTATTCCCATCCTGGAGTTTGTGGCAAGAGGCCAGAAGGAGCACTGGGGATGAAAAGTTACTTCCTTGAAAGGGATTGAGTAGAGGCACTCACCCCGACAGGTGCAAGCTAAGAAGGAGGATATGTGAAGGAGTGTCCCTAAAACCACTCCTTAACCTGTACAGGACCAGGTATCGAGCCTGGTCTACCTTAAAAGCCAGAGAGAGAGTGAGGGCAGGACCCTGCTAAGCAAGACTGAGGGTGTGGATCCAGGAGAAGGCAGCTCTTGACATATCTTTGTCCTGAAATGAGTTATGTGAGTTATACTGCTGAAAGTAAACAGTTGACATGTTGTGAACTCTGTTTCTGTATATAATAAAGTGAAATCTTTAAGAAAGGAGGTGGAATCAGAATGGCCTATATCTCCAGCCTAGGAAGTTTACTCAGCTACCCCATACCCCCACACAAACCAGTTGAGACCTGCTATTGAGATATGAACTAAACCAACTCATAACTGAACACATAATTCCAGGAATCTATCACCCTCTCAATGAATTCTCATATTTCGTCTCAACTTCACTCCCTCCAACTTCATATCATGACCCCTTGTCTTTGAAATTCTTTTTCAATGGAAAATTTCCCCTTGCCATTATTTATTGAAGTCTGTGAAAATATTTTAATATTTCCCTTCTTTCCTTCAGCAAATACATTTTGAGTTTCGCAAGTCTTTTTTTTAGGATTTGCATTGTCTGTGATTCACCCACTTCTGATGATGGTTTGGAATTTTGTAAACTGAGTCATCTGATTAACTGGAAATGTAGCAATATAATGGTTTAAGCATTGTATGTATTGCAGTTTATATGGCATATGTTCTATAAAACATTCAGGAACATAATATCTTAACTTTGTCAATCAAGTAAGTTATCATATTTGTTTAGCATTATGTTTAGCAAATAAGGAGCAGGGTTAACAAAACACAAATGACTTCAGTAAGGCCTACATTCAAAGTTGCTTCTTCTGTTCTGTGTCTTTAACAAAACTATTCTGAAAGTAGGGCCAAGAATGATATTTCTCTCCAAATATTTTTGAAGAGACACACCAGGCTAAAGTTTTCATTAAGATCATTTTTCCTTTAGGGACATGATTTTAGAACTATTGTGTTTCAAAAGTAAGTGTGTGTGTGTGTGTGTGTGTGTGTGTGCGTGCTCATGCACGAAGGGCAGGGGAAGGAAGATGGAAATGGATGGCAAAGTGTTAAAAAAGGTCAGGCACACAAAGGTGGAAAATGTTCCAAAACAGGAAAATGTTCAAAGATTCATCAAACTGGCTAATCAAACCTTTCTGAAGAAATCCAAAGTATTTAAAACATTTTTTCATAGGTCCATCCATAATAGCAATTCTCCTCGGTGGACCCATAGAAAATCTGCAAATTTAATTGCACTGGAACCAGGCTGAATTCCATCTGGATGCCAATGTACTAAATTCACAAATTCAGCATCACATGCTAAAATGGCTATTAGCATGCATTCAATAGGAGAATGCATGTAATTAGCCCATTTAGCTGGGACTATGGAGATTGTTATAAATGGATGTACGTGTTGTGAGAAATGTTCTCTCCAAGCTGGGACGGAGTCTTCTTCCCATGTTATATTGTTTAAATAAATGGTGCAGGTGCTACAATGTACAGTATATGGAATTTCTGTAAAGGTCGCCTCTTCTCCTTCACTACACAGCAGCAGTAAATCTCTGTGTTCTACAGTCAATTATTCACTGAGATATCGCAAATAATTATTTGGTTGAATGTGAAAATAAATGAAATCCTAGTATGTAAATAGTTCAGAAAGTTGGCAGAATGGAACCCATACTCATCAAAGAATATTTAATATTGGCTCAAAAATTCCAGAAAATGGAAGATATACATGTAAATTCAAATTAAGACATTGGGAAGGATGAGCTGTTTCTTTTCTTGGCTGTTGTCTGTCATTACCATTGAAAGAAAAGGTTACAGCCAGAAATTACTACTCGTATGCATTAATCTGTCCCTTTTCAATACTCCTTCTTTCACAGGGGTTATATACACTGGATATACTCTGCAATTATATTTCTCATAATGCTTCAGTATTTGGGAGTTGTTAGTATTATCTAGGATCCTTACTATGGTTTGTTGAATTTAATTTGCTCTTTGCAGTCAATAGTGACCTGGGATGGTGATAATTTAATATGCATTCAGAAAGGTGAAAAAAAGAACAGAGGATGGAAACACTGGATTGAAGGGGACAAGTTATATCTGGTAAGAGTTTTGTTTTCTTTCTATCTTAACATATTGCAAATTTTAAAAATCTAGTGGGGAAAAATGTCTCAGAATGTCATGACACAAACTTTCCTTTGCAGAGTTCCTGAAACCAAAAAAAAGCACCATGGGGCAAACTTATTGTTATGTGCATTTAGCACAATCACTTTATCAACACTATATGCACAAATGCCTCTACTAAATGTCATTGTTCATCCACCATTTAGAAAACCGCAGATTAACTACAGCAGGAAAAGTCATGAGGGGGAAGAGAGATGTGAAAAACTAACCAAAAACAATTTGCATGGATTTTTCCTGGGGATTGTATAGTGATTACTGAGCAACATCTGATTTCCATTGGATTCATCCACTTTCTGATTGTCTGTATCAGTCTATCCTCTTCAGTGCTATATTAAATCACCATATATATGAATGTCTCTTAAATTGGTTGTTACCCTTTCTTTCTTATAAACTGTGCAAGGATGTTAAATAGTTAATGAAGTTTACAAGGATAGAACCACAGAAAATCAATTTTGATGATTTTCAGTAGTCCATTCTGCATGTATGCATTTTGAACATGTGCCTACTTTGGCTAGACAAATTTCAGGACACACTTCAGACATCTATCCTGTCAGTTTTATATAGTTGTAGTATATTACCCAACACATTTTATTATGGTTGTATGTTCAACATCTGCTGAGCAACTGCTTGTAGCATACAATTTATATCACATATTACCGTTAAATAGGTAAATTGCTTGCTGCGATCTCTTGCACTGTAGTATTAACTCAAAGCCTAATTATGCTCAATTTATTGCTCTATGCCCGGAATTTCTGTCCAGATGCAATATATTCTGCTCATGTCAAATTAGGATAAGTAACTCTTGGTATTCCATTGCATACTAAAATTAAAATGCATGGGACATATTATGGCTGTTAGCTATTTCAGGCTCTATATGTGCACATTTTCTCTTAGTCATAGGGTATGGAAACCAGGGGTATTCACTGTAATAAAAATCTATTAAGAAAGATATCTTAGACAGAATCCTAGCTTCAGTCCTCTAAAATAAATACAGCTTTAGTAGGGATGGTTCAATAAGCAAAGGCCAGACCAGAAAATTGTTCCAAGATTGCAGAGTCTTAGTTCTGCTACACTGAGACAAAAAAAAAGATATATTACAAAATGGCGATCTGAAGAGAAACACTGTTATGGCTTGCGGTGGAAATAAAAGTGGTTTTGGTGTTAGGAACAAATAAATGAGGGGATACACAAGGATACTAGAGGCCTGACAAAGACAATCAGAGATGCCAGCAGGGAACTGGCAGAAGCCAAGTAAAGACATTGTACTTCTCTTGCCTACAGATGCACATTGTCTGTCCTTAACCGAAAAAAAAGATAACTTATTCTGAAAATAATCTGATAATTAATATATGAAATATATATATATATGTGTGTGTATTTTGAACAATAGCTTGCTTTTAAATATATATTACTTTCACATTTTTGTACTATTGGTAATATAGACATTTGGTAATGCTTCAGATTTGTCACCTTAGGCAACAGTATTTACCATGCTACTAGTGTTCTACAATTTGTTCAAAGAAGACATAGAGACAAAACTGCTTGCTTGCTGTTCAACTTTTTTTTTATTTCAAAACTGCACATAGTGCAGGAATTACAGGGAGGAAGGATATATAGATTTCTAGATACTCCACAAAGCCTTCAATAAATGTTATTTCTCTTTGTATAGCACACTCACCTCAATGCACTAAAACTAGTATAACAAAGGTATTTCAAATGTGTAGCAGTATTGTAGAAACTGTGTTAAGGCTATAGCAAAAGGTTAGAAGACGCTAAAAACAAAGCTGTGCCCTTTGTGCACAGCTCAGTGTTTCAAAAGTACTCAAGAGAACTGATACCCTGCATCCATGAAATATTTAGCTGTTAATACTCGAATCAGCTAAAGTATAGTTTTCCTGAACTTCTGGGAAAAGCCATTTTAGCAAGCGAGGTGCAAATAATTTTAGACTCATTGGACTGGTCCATGTGAAACAACTTGTAATACTATTCCAAGGGCTCAGGAGAAGTGCCAAGGAAATGACTGAGTAATTTCAAAACAATGGCAGCAGTAACCTTCTAACTTTATGCAGTATGAGCTGACTGTCATATTTAGCATTAGGGAAGCCATTTGTTTCTATTCCTGTAGCATTTACTATAGATGCACAGTGGGTGGGGTAATTTTCCCCTGAATTACCATGTAGAAAATGTTGTCAGGCAAGCAGATAAAAGCTGAACTCAATGGGTCCTGATCTTCATTTCAACCTAAACTAACTATAAAACAATAAGTACTACCATTTTCCATGCACATTTTTTAAACAGTATTAATAGACAGTACAGATTATGGCTTTATTTAAAAACTACTTTTTTTTTAGTTATAATTACATAGAAAAATAAATTCCCTATACACAACCAGTGAATAACTTCAAAGCACTATACAGATTCAAAGTAATACTGGACACATTTTTGAAGGAAATTGAATAATATTTATCTTCTTACATTTATAAAACCGCTTATCCACTAGGGGCTCTAAGCAAGCAACAAAACATACAACATATAATATAATGATATAATTAAACTCTAGGGAAAAATTCTGATTCAGGATCTTGTGCTGATTGCCATGTTTGGGACTGGGAATGACTGCTTTCACTACTACAGCTGACCTGGAAACTAATATGCAGTATTGTACTCTTTCTTCTGGAGGAGCACAGACTATGACAGCTGAAAAGGATTGTAAGGTGCATTCAGCCTGCCCGACTGGCTTTCTTTGAATGTAACTAATTATGTGGCCTGCCAGACCTGGGATTTTTCTTCATATGGATTGATTTTGTACAGTTGGCACATTAGCTAATTAATTTTTAAATGTTAAAATTATGGCTAAATGTAGTAGTGTTTTACCTGCAAAGACAAAACTGACCAGTTCCTCTGCTATATTTAGAATTGGTCCAAAGGGTAGCCATATGAAAACAAACTGAAATTGAATTTGCTTATTATAAACTGTACTGAAACTCAGTCCAAATATACAACTGAAAACTATGGAGTTGATTGACTAAAGTGCACTACTGCATTACTGTGTGTTAACACACTTTAGTAAATAGGCTTCATTCTCTGTTATGTAAGCTGTGTTTCAAGTGGCTGCTAATGTACTTAAATGCACATTATGCTGGCCAACTTTTAGCATGGCTTAGTAAATCAGCCTCTGTGTACCTCAGGGATCTTCTTTATCCGTCACTCTTTTTACAGATACATGTCGCCTTTGTGTCAATTCCTGGCTGGTTTAGGGTTTACACACATTCAATTTCTTGTTCCAATTAAAGACACTATCGATAATGCCTTAAAATTAATCCAACTTTATCTTTCTGCTATCAGACAGTTACTAACCCATATGAAATTAGTTTTCAACCTAAATAAAACTGAAATTATACTATTAAATAGAAAAACAATCCTCACTGATTCTCTTTCTTTTAAAATAGATAATTCTGAAATTGAAATAGCCAGCCACGCTAGAGATTTGGGGGGTAATTATTGACAGCAATTGAAATCTGAGAAAACATATTAGTAAAAAAATTAAAGATGGTTATAATAAACTCCTTGTCTTAAGACAACTAAAACCACTTCCTACTTTGGATAACTTCCGTACGGTTTTACAATCGTTACTATTCTCAGATCTGGATTATTGCAACTCTCTTTTACTAGGCCTCCCAGGTTGTACTTAAGGCCATTACAACTATTACAAAATGCAGCAGTGAGAGTATTAACAGGTGGCACAAAGTTTGACCATATTACTCCAATCTTAAGCTCTTTACATTGGCTTCCTGTGAAATTCAGAATTGACTTTAAAGTACTCTGTCTCTTACATAAGTTTATTTATGGAAAAATACTGAATGGCTTAATGCTGCCCTACATTGTAGACCCCACAACGAAATCTCAGATCAGCCAATAAAGGCCTTTTGGCTGTCCCCTCTATTCGATCAGCCCATTTGAGTGAGGTAAGAGATACAACTATTTCAATTGCAGGGCCAAAGGTTTGGAACTCTTTACCACCTGACCTGAAATTGCAGGCTGATTTTAAATCTTTTAAAAAAATCTTAAAACATGGCTTTTTAAAAAGGCTTTTGAACTAGGCTACGCTTACTTGATATGACCGATGTGTTCACTCATTAAATTTGTTGCTGATAAGTATGTGAGATTTGAAGGAGTTTCTAATGATATGCCGGACACGTTTTGTGACAGGAGGCTGTTTTTATTCACTTTATTTTATTGTGTTTTTATCTTCATTTATTTTAAATTATTTTTTTACTATGTCTCCACTATTATTAATTTGATATTTTTAATGATATTTTAAGTCTGTATTTATAATTTCACCTTTTTGTTTTATATTGTAGTGTATCTTTATTTCTTTTTAATGTAAACTGTTGTGATAGTACACGAAATAACGGTATATAAAGGTTTAAAATAAATAAATAGCTAGTCCCCCGTTTATACTATGAACATCATCTACGGGTGCTACTATAAGCAGGTTTAGGGGTGCAGGGATCTGTCTGCTGCAAGTCATTGCCAGCTGCCTTCCCACCTTATTTGCGATCCTAAATCAGGGAAAAGGCGTGATTCTCCTCAGAAATAGATTTTTATTTATCAGATTTGGCAAGACATAGTATTTAGAAAATAACAATTCTTATCTCTAACATCCTGGTCACTAAGCACCAGTTTTCCCTAAAGAAAGTTCTGTATCATGGGTGGTAACAAAACATAACAAGAAAATAATGTGCGGAAAGCAATGCACTGGACAATAACCATTAACAAAAGGATTTTATTTATAAGTAAGCACACATCAGTTGTGCATAATTCTAAACAAACAGTTCAAATGTGGTGTACAAAGAAGGAACAATTCCAAAAAACAAAAAAGGAGCACTGCTGCACGCAAACAATCAATTCAAACAAAAGAATGTGCAACATAAATTCAATGTCCACACAAAGTTCAATAGTAGAGTGTATTCATTCAAAACGGCAACTCTACAGTGTTATCATAACAAATTTGTGTATAAAGCGAGTCCCCCGACACAGACCCGAGTTTCGCTGCAAGGCTGCGTCGGGAGGGACAGACAGAACTTTAGTTATTCTAAAAAGTAAAACAGAAAATGTACTAAAAGCCAATAGTTAAACACGGTGGACAACAAGGTAGATGGAAGTGGCATATTTTAAAATGTAAAAAAACTTCAAAGCATACCTGTGTAGAATTCAACATTCAGCGTCACTGGGAGTGCAATAATAACATGTAACTAGTAGCCATTTAACATGAACATTTTTGGCATGAAAATTCAGCAACCAATCAGAAGAAGACACTGCAAATCAGACGTGAAAGAGAACTCTCATAGCAAGGTGGAAACAGAAGGAGAGGACCTAGGGGAGGACTAGGTAAAATAGCGCCATTCAATTTCTTTATTTAGACCATGAGGTATTAAATTATTCAAATTAAAAATCCACCTCTGTTCTCCTCGAATTAGGATTTCTAAGAAGTTGCCCCCACGATGTGGGGGAAAGATCACATCGATTACAAAAAATCAGAGATCAGAGATGTTTTGTGAATGGTCAGTCCAATGTGGCTCTAATGGAGCATTTTCCCGGAGATTGCGAAGACTAGATCTGTGCTGAATTATCCTAGTTTTGATTGCCCTCGTTGTTTTTCCAACATAAATTTTCTGACACGGACAAAAATATTGTAAATTACACCAGATGTCAAGCATTTCGAGTTGAAATTTAGTACATAGGTTTTTTTAGACTGAGGGTGGGTGAAAGAAGTTAAAGACAGCTATAGAGAGCAAACTGAACATCCTTCACAAGGATTGTGACCATTGTAAGTGGAAGGAGTACTGCTTAGTGGATGTAATTCTGAGTGGACTAGTAAATCTCGTAGATTCTTACCTCTATGAAAGGTAAAATGAATAGGGTATTTGAAAGTATTGTGTATATATAACAAAGGCCAGTAATGGCGAATGATGGATACCACTGTTTTACTATGAACTGAGTAAGGTAAAATGCAATTTATAACACCATCAGAGGATCTGGGTTGAGGTATGAAGAGTAAATCTCAATTAGCAAATAAAGGTCTTTTGAAAGCTTTTTTCAAGAGCGTATGGGGTACCCCCTTTCCTTAAAATGAGTCATCGTTTCCTGGGTTTTTGAAATATAGTCAGATTTTGAAGTGCAGAGACGTCTAAGCCTTAGAAATTGTCCAGATGGGATATTGTTTTTCAAAACTTGGGGGTGGTGGCTGTCAAAAGATAGAAGTATATTGCGGTTAGTCGCTTTTCTAAAGATAGATGTCACAAAACTATGGGAGTCATAAGAGATACTGATCTCAAGGAAAGAGATCTTAGAGGGGTGTATGTTAAAGTTAAACTGTAGGTTGGGGTTGCAGCTGTTTAACCAATCTAAAAACATAAAGAACTGGATGTCTGTGCCCAACCAAATCATGAAGACATCGTCAATGTAGTGAACCCAAAAGTAGATATTAGACCACCAAGAAGAGGGATATATAAACTGATCTTCAAAATTGGCAACGTATAGGCATGCAATGCTATATAAATTTATGTTGCACATTCTTTTGTTTGATTTGATTGGGTGTACAAACAAGGACCACCACATTTGAACTGTTTGTTTAGAACTATGCACAACTGATGTGTGCTTACTTATAAATAAAATCATTTTGTTAATGGTTATTGTCCATTGCATTGCTTGCTGCACATTATTTTCTTGTTGTATTTATCCATATATATGTGCTGTTTACTCCGCCCTTGCTCTGTGCTTTTGCCTGTAACAAAACATGCCATAAACCTTAGCCTGCTTAATATGTTAATACTTAAGGCTAACTTACTCACCCTGGATCCCAATTTCAGGCAATAATTCTGTTCACCTCTAAAACAGGCTCTGTCTGGAAAGCTGGAGAATGTGGGAAGGGGAGAGGCTTGCTTCCTGAGCTTGGTACTGGAAGAATAGGCAGGCTGTCCAGGAAGGAGAATAGCTTCTGGCTCTGGTGCTTGCCGGTTCTCTGGGCTTGTTCTCACCCTTCACTGTCTATGACTCAGTGTCACTCTCTGTACCTGAGCCAAGGTCTCCTCTCTCTGAACATCTGGCCATACCTAGTCTGGTCCCTTCTCCATAGCAGGGAGTGTTGGTCTGCTTCTGGCCCCTCTTTCACTTTCAGGGATGCTTTGGCACAGGTTTCAGGGTTGCTCTCTGGGTTTTCTCCCAGGGTTTGCGTTCAGGGTTTTTGCCTTCCTTTTTTCTTCCTTGCCCCCCTGTCTTATACTTTTCAGCTGATAAATATGTATAAGCTCATATATAACCTCGAGGTGTAAGGAGGGTCTTTTGCCGCATTGCAGGTCTTTTTCTCCCTCCACATTACTTTGGGGGGGGGGGGGGGGGTCCTGCCATGTTGCAGGTCTTCTTTCCCCTCCCATTCCTTCGAGGAGAGAACTGCCACATCTGTATGCCAAGCTGTATGTCAGAATGTTTTTCTCCATCTCAGGCTGCCCCACCTCTTCCTTCTAAGCATGGGGGGCTTTATGACCTCTGCACTCTGCTTTGGCAAAACCAGGACTCTTGCTTATGCTTTAGTCATATTGTCCTTCTATCTGGTTTCTTTATTTAAACAGGCCCCTACAAACAGGCACATCTGATAAGGTATCCTTCAGTGTATCAAGACAAGGCCTCTTCATTTTCCACAGAAATAAGGTTTTAAAGTTCACCTGGGCAAAGGTCCTTCTTCTTTCTTGCTGTGACAGTGCCTTTTGGGGCCTGTCAGAATTAGGCCTGTACATGGCTATTATAATTCATATTTGGTGTTTCATTGGTAAACATGAGATATCTCCCTATACTACAATACTGGGGTTCAAGTACAGTGGGGAGAGGAAGGCAGTTAGCTTCCTGGGCCTCTGGCATGGTCAATATTTCTTAATTCCAATTGTTCACATTCCAGCTGGATAAGGCCCATCAGGTACAATAGAACCGAAAAAAGGAGCAAGAAAGATCAAAGAAACAGTCAGTCCAGTCGCCATCCATTCAACCCAAGGAAAACAGAAAAAATAAACAATAGAGTCCTTGGTGGTGTCCAAAATAAACTGTTCAACTTAAAGATAAGATTCCAGGCCAAAATTGAGAAAATTAGAAACAGCATAAAAAATATTAGTTTCCTCCCATTCTAGAGCTCCTTGCTGGTCTCCTTTCTCCTGCATGAGCATCCATGTTAAAGATATCCTCCCCTTGTATGGTAGGATAATTGGTGTGTACTTCCAACATATAAAATTCCAACAAGTACAAAAATATCCAACTGCAAGCTCAAAAATTTCCAGGTCTCTTGAGTTCTTTGGTCAAGAGTCCACAATTATTCTCATGCTTTCTTTTCTCTGATCGCTTAGGCAAATAGATCTTTGATGCAGCCTTTCAGGATCTGGGGGGGGGGGGGGGGGGGGGGGGGTGAAGGGATGTCCTTCCCTCCAGACTGAATCAATCTTCTCAAAAAACTCTTCTACTCTAATCACAGCTCTTCACTGCAGATCAAGGCTCCCAGGGATGAGGCAATGACCAAACAGCCAAACTCCTACTCCTTCTCCAGTCGCCTTCCCACTTATCTCTAATCCTCTAGCTCCTTTCCACTGAATCACCGTGCATGCTCCAGGTGGTTTCTACCCCAAAAGGTGGGGCTACATCCAGAAGAGGATTCTAAAAACATCTAAACTCCCTCCCACTGCCCAGAATGGAAAAATATTGAGTAAAATTGCTAGTAACTGGCAAAGCCTTGTCACATGTGGAAGGGAAACTAAGATAAAACACTATGAGGGCAATATTCAAAAGCCATTTGGATGGATAAATGGCAAAATGGCGATATTCATTGCCACATGCGGCTACATTCTAGCTGCCAAACGAGTTTACTAACAAGTTATATGGCTAGAATGTAGCCGCATAAATTGAGGGTGGGCTGCAGGTGGGCGGGAAGCATTTGGTAGCACCATAGGGCTGTCCCAAAGTTAGCCGGATATACTTATCTGGCTAACTTTAAGATAGCTGGGTATATTCAGTGGCACAGCATATCCCATTTAAGTTAGTTGGATAGGTGTATCCGGCTAACTTAACTAGCCACCCTGTGACTGAATATTAGCCCCTATAAACAGTATATAAGACTAAACTGGGATCCCATGACAATAGGAAAGTTGAATCACACTAAAGTTGTCAAGAATTCTGCTGCTGAAAATTCCAAATTATTAGACCCTAGATATCATAGTTACTATCTGGCAACCAAAGGGAGCACCAATTTATTTTTACACAAACATACTGTCTACCTTCCTGCTGTTTTATGATATTTTCTGGCCTGTCCTTTTATCAGTTCCCTTGTTGCCTCTGTTCTTCTACGAAATTGTTCTTCTAAGAAATTATGATGTGCAGCTTTAATCAGAGAGTATGTAAAATTACACCATTCATGGGCAATTTGATTGCATTTTCATTTTTATAGTTTTGCATGGTTCAATTGAAGTGTCACAGAGGAAATACACCATTCTGCAATGCTTTTTATTGATTAGTTGTGTGATGTACCACTTTTACTAGTAAAGCCATTGCTCTGCCAGGGATCAAAGGGATGGAATCAAACAGAAAGCATCAAGCAACAGCTCTGAGACTTTGTTTGGGGTCTCTATAATAGTCAGTTTTTGGCACCTTATAGATATCATATGGAAAGTAGACATGGCCACTTCAAATTCCAGGACCCTCAAATTCCCATGAGGAATTGTAGGTGATAATATCACTCTATTTAGATCCAAGGGAGTAATATTTGAATATCAGGCAAACAGGGAGCATTAATGATATAAATTGCATTGAAATAACATATAGCAAAGACGTAGAAATAAAAAATGGATGAGTGAAAGTGCTTGCTGTACAGGTATTTCTCAGTTTTGCAGACTATTGTGGACACATCTGAAGAAGGGATAGTATCATACTGGGGGTCTGGCAAAGGCTTGCTGCACTCAGACAGAAGACGGAGGGATTAGGCCTCTTTAGAGTATAAATATACCTAAATACAGTTCTCTATATTAATGCGGTTTATTTACAAGATACAGAAGTCGAGGGAAGATAGCACACATTATAGAATAAAAAAACAGAACCAAACAATTCCTGACCTTAATTGAATTCTGCCCATACAACCAGTAGTTCCCTCACTGTTGAGGGCTAGGCTAGGTCTAGGTCTATTAATCCCTTCAAACTCTATGTTCAATGTCCTTTTTGTGGTTATCTGACCTCCCAATTGCTGCTTGTAGCCAGCATTTCCCAGCTTCTGCTTTGTCCTGTTTCTCCTGGAAAAAATAGGTATGTCTACCTGGTAAACAGGCCCAGCAGCACTTTGTGAAGGATGAGAGAGAGACTAGCCATAGTAGCATCATCCTAGATAGGTATTTATATTTCTATGGGAGGCCCACCTAGTAACTCGAGGTGAGGTTTAGGTATTAGTGTAGGGGGTTAGGGGCCACTTTGACATTCAATGTGAGACATACGAACAGAACAGTGCTCTCTTGTGAAGATTTGATGACCCTCGGAGTGAGGAAACTCACCCAAAGATGAGATTTGTGCAAGGAGGGTCATCAAATCTTCACAAGAGAGCACTGTTCTGTTCGTATGTCTCACATTGAATGTCAAAGTGGCCCCTAACCCTTACACTCATACCTAAACCTCACCTCGAGTTACTTGGTGGGCCTCCCATAGAGATATAATACCAATCTAGGGGCAGGGAATTATGGCTAGGTTTGTTCTCTCTCTCTCTCTTATAAACATGGTTCCCCCAGTGGTTATATGTAGGAAATACCAAAAATATTATACAATTTGCAGTAACTTAGCTCTTCACATACAGGCGGATTTTAAAAGCCCTGCTCACGTAAATCCGCCCGGATTTATGCGAGCAGGTCCTTGTGCGCTGGCGCGCCTATTTTCCATAGGCCACCGGCACGCGCAGAACCCCAGGACGCGCGTAGGTCCCGGGGTTTTTGGTCGGGGGCGTGTCGGGAGCGGGGCCGAACGACGCGGCGTTTTGGGGGCGGGACGCAGCGTTTTGGGGGCGGGCCTGGGGGCGTGGTTTCAGGCTGGGGCATTCCGGGGGCGTGGCCGCGCCCTCCGGAACCGCCCCCGGGTTGGGTCTCGGCGCGCCAGCAGGCCGCTGGCGCGCGTGGATTTACATCTCCTTCCGGGAGGCGTAAATCCATGGATAAAGGTAGGGGGGGGGGGTTTAGATAGGGCCGGGGGGGTGGGTTAGGTAGAGGAAGGGAGGGGAAGGTGAGGGAAGGGTGAAAGAGAGTTCCCTCCGAGGCCGAACAGGAAGGAACAATTAATAGGGCTAACTTCGAAATTCTCAGCATTGGGACAAAAACCATGCATACTTTTTATCCAGGGACTTTATCACAATTTTCAAAGTGAAAGCATATAGCGTTCTTTCATTTTGAAACTTGCTGTCATGTGCGGCCACTTGCAACAGTTTCTTTCTGAAAGTAGAATTTTGCTGGAAAAAGTACACAAGTAGAGTTGAAAATGCAGTCCTTGAGGATAACTTTAAAACAAATTTGCACGGCCCTATATATGCATGTATGTGACAATGCAGAGATCTACTACAGTATTTTATAACCTGTGCATATCTGATCCGTGCAAATTATAAAATATGTGTATGTCGCCCCCCCCCCCAACATAAGCGCATATGTCTGATTATGTGCGAATATCAGTAATGCACTGAAAGTGCTATTTCTGTTTTATATGCATACACGCATAAATTTTACCCATGAAAAAAAATATAACTTGCAAAACCCCGATTTATATGCAGAAGTGTAATCTGAAAGTTGGAATATAAATCAAATAACTAAATGAATAAATAAATAAATAATCTAGACAGAGCTTCCATACTGGTATGATAACTTTTAGACTGGCAGGACAGCCTTCTGCAGTAGCTCTGGCCTTTCCAATTGTTTTGTCACTTTTGAAAGTTTTCGCTTACAATGATTTACCTAAAGCAAGGCCAAGATCACCAATGATATGGAAAGTGGAACTTATTCTGCAGTGCAATAGGCCCACAAGTTAATTTAAATTTTGTTTCAGGGCCTAAAAAGCTGAATTTTAAAAACCCAGCAAGCACCAAACCCCAGGAGATATGCGCACAAGTTGGGCTGCGCACGCTGAGTGGATTTTAAAAGCTGCCTAGATATGCACGGATTCGCCTCTACATGCACAAATGAAACATTCAAAAAAGGGGTGGGGCATGGTCTGAGCAGGACATGGGCGTTTCTGGATTGTAACTTGAAATTAGCACGCAAATACGCGCACAGGCGCGCACTGGGGTCCCCAACTACATAACTCTACTTTTGCTATGGATCTTGCGCAAGTTATAAAATAAAGATAAAGAGACAGCTTGGCGGGGTTTTAAGGGCCAGGGCTAACAGAGGAGAAGGGAGGCTATTAAACTAGGGGGGTTTGGAAATCCTATTCCTTACCTGAGTGAACGGGAAACGAACTGATAAAAGTGGCAAACGCGTTGGCGCACATCCCTTTTAAAATCCCCCCACTTATGCGGTATGAGCAGCATTTGTGCGAATAGCAATGGGTCCACTTAAAATTCTGCGCACATGTGCATGCGGTCAGGCTATTTTATAGAATTCGTGCATGTACGCATGTATGTTATAAAATGGTTGTGTCCCTGGATGTGGGCCGACGAACATGAGCACATGTGCACCCATGCACTTGTTTAAAAGTAACTATCACAGTGATGTTGCACACTTACATAACATGTTATAATGATGGTGTTTCTGCGTGCTGTGTAGCAAGTACTACAAATATTTTTTCATCAGTTGCTATGTAAACAGTAAAACTGTGACCTATTGTAATTTTCTAGTCACCCATTGTTTTCTCATTACAGGAGCTGACCTGTGAAGATCAGGTGTGCCAACAAGTATTTAAGAAGAAAAATTAAACTGCTCAGGAAACCTCCTGAATATCACATCATAAAACATTGTAATTTCTATTATAAAAAACTGTTGGAGGCTATTTAACCTTGCTTTGAAACGTTTGTACAAGCTTACTATTTTGTAAAGGAAGACAAAAAATAAAAATATATACAATCAGAAACTATAATGCATAAAGTTTGGTTCTGGGATGCATTCAATGGCTAAAATAAAAGTTAATTTTGCTAATTATATTTATAGATCTAAGGGGTGCAGTTTCAAAGGGAACCAGCTAGCTAGATTTACCCAAGTTCTGGTTGTCTCATCTCAAAAAAGACAAAGCGGACGTTGAAAAGGTATAGAGGATGGGCGACAAAAATGATAAAGGGGATGGAAAAGCTCCCTTATGCAGAAAGACTAAACAGATTAGTGCTTTTTAGCTTGGAAAAGAGACAACTGAGAGGGGATATGATTGAAATTTATAAAATCATGAGTGGCATGGAACGGGTAAATAGGCAATGGTTATTTATCAGTTCAAACAACAATAGGACTAGAAGACATTCCAAAAAAAGTAGTAGGTGACAAATTTAAATCATATTTTTTTCACTCAAAGCATAAGCAAGCTATGGAATCACTTGCTGGAGGATGTGGTCAAGGATTGTACACATTCCTGAAGGAAAAGTCCATAACCAGCTGTTAGCCAGGTAGACTTGGGAAAGCCAGCGCTTATCCTTGGGAGTGAGATATAAGAAATAGATCAACTATTTGGAATCTGGCAGGTTCTTATAACCCAGAATGGCCACTGTTGGAGACAGAATGCTGGGCTCAATGGACCTTGGTCTGATCCAGCATGGCATGTTCTTATATGAGAATTTCCCCCTTCAACAGCTAAATTTAGCTAGCTGACAATGGATTTAGGTTGGGGGAAAAGAAAGTTAAGTGGCTAGCGCTGAAAATTAGCACTAGCCACCTATCTTGGCTGGCCTTACCTAGGTACAGGGGTAAGTATGCTCCCAAACCACTGACATCTCCAATTTCCCAGCAAATTCCTACTATTTTAAGGCAACTCCCTCTGAAGCCCTGTCTTAAACTTCCATTCACCCAATGTTCAAAAAATAAACTTCCCCCATCTTCCTTCTCAAACCCCCCCCCCTTCCACCTACCAATGACAAATCAACAAAGTTCCCCATTCCCCTTCTCACCTAATTTAAAACAAAAAAGAAGCCCCTTGACACCTTCTCCCACCCACCTCCTACTGGCCCAGCATCCAGAATTGCTCTGACATTGGGACGGTAGGTGGTAAAGCCTTGCTGGCTCAGCATTGAGCTTTAGCAGGGTTTGGTAAGGGGATGGGGGATCAAGGGAATTTATGTTTTAGTCATTGGACATGTGGGAGGGGGATTTATGGAGCTGACCAGAGGGACTTTAATTTTTTGTATATTGGGTAACTTCCTTTTAATCATTGGGTGGAAGGAAGTTCAATAAGGTTTCCAAATGCATGGAAACCATGCAGTACCTAATATAGAAGAAGTGTAACAGGCTTCTCTCGTCTCTGCCTCCTGTATATTTTTAGCTCACGCTCTCGTCAAAGCCTTTCCCCTTGGTTTCTCTTACTTCTAGAATTCTTTCCTCTTTGCAACATACCACATTCGCTTTCTCAAGAACATCAAGACTGACATCTAGACTTCTTCAGAGAGACATTCCATTGGTCTTCAAGAAAATCTGATTCCAGGGGTGGCCGACTCTGGTCCTTGAGAGCCACAAACAAGCCTGGTTTTCAGAATATACACAATGAATATGCATGCGATATTTTGGCATACAATGGTGACAGTGTGTGCATGGAACGGCTGCCCTATGAGGAAAGGGTAAAAATGCTAGGGCTGTTCAGTTTGGAGAAGAGACGACTGAGGTGGGATATGATAGAGGTCTACAAAATCATGAAAGGACTTGAACAAGTTAATGTAAATTGGTTATTTACTCTCTCAGATAATAGAAGGACCAGGGGGCACTCCATGAAGTTAGCAAGTAGCTCATTTAAAATAAATCAAAGAAATTTCTTTTTCACTCAGTGCATAGTTAAGCTCTGGAATTCATAGACAGAGGATTTGATTGCAGCAGTTAGTATAACTGGGTTTAAAAAAGGTTTGGATAAGTTTCTAGAGGATAAATCCACAAACTGCTATGACGGAAATTAATAAGCAGTAGTAGCTTGTGATCTATCTAATGTTTGGGTACTTGCCAGGTATTTGTGACTTGGATTGGCCACTGTTGCAACCAGGATGCTGGGCTTGATGGACCCTTGGTCTGACCCAGTTTGGCATATCTTATGTTCTTATTCATTATACCTTTATATTGATTATCTGTGTTTACCACATACAGTATTGCATACACTGTCAGTATTATAGAATGACAAGAATATGCATATAGTTACTTTTTGGTAACATAGTTATAGTCCTAAGTATAAATTTTAGTGTACTAGCATATTTCATTTTACCTTAAGTCACAACAGGCATGTCAATCACACTAATGTTTTTCTAAGCTTAATTACTGAAACGCGATGACTGCTAAAATGAAATATACCATTAAGGGTGGTAATTGGCCTCCTGGGACAAAAATAAAGTAATTCAATGCCAATTAAAGCAAGAATTTTAACCACAATGGGAATTATGCTTTCACAGAGTTAGTATATACAATATTCATATGGAAGAGAGGGATAAAGGAGAATCAATAGAAAGGGAGGATTCAATAGAGAATGAGAGCTCTTTGCTGACAATCTGCAACACACAATGATTGTATCAGATTTCTTCATACTGAAAACAGTTTTGGTATTTTTAGGAACTTAAACATGTCAACACTAAATATCCAAAAAGGTATGACTAAGATTACAATTTATAATTTGATTTAAATCTGCTAATGGAGTTTCAAGGAAGGTTTTAGAGTATGTGCACTTTCCAGTCTTTTGATATGTCTAAATATTTTGCTATTCTCTTCTCATGCAAAGGCCAGCAATGCCCAGCTTTCAGTACCTTAATTAGTAGAGGAATTTACTACTCAGATTCAACAAGGGCTAACCAGTTTAAGTTTCTAATATATTGAAAAGTTAACCAAACTGCTGTAATGCTCCTAAGCAAATGTTAATCAGTTTTAAAAATTTAAGCCCTCCATAATATTGAGATTTTTGGTGCTAAACTCTTTTCCCCAGGTAAAGCATATTTTGCTGTCTTTAACATTTTCATTGAATTAAGCTGTCTTTTATTTTTATGTATTGCAGCAGCCTCCATAAATGAAATCTTAAAGCACATTACAATAGAATGAAGTACAAGCACAGTATAAGATTAAACCACAGTGATTAGAAGGAACACAGAGAGCCGCAAATCTGCCCTCTGCTATAAAATGTATAAGAGCCAGACCAGCTCTTATACATTTATATACATCTTATACATCTTATACATCAGCCAGACCAGACTTAGCTCAAAAAAAAAAATCTTATTCATTTCTTATACTTTATATCGTTTCATCCGTTACTCCCCATGTATTTGTCCCAAGTTTCTACGCCCTTGTTTCAATGTAATTGCATCCTTACATGCTTATTACTGTTATAATGTAAACCGAGATGATATGTAATATTCTACATGAATCCTGGTATATAAAAATGTTAAATAAATAAATAAATAAATAAATAAATAAATAAATAAGAGACTGGATCAGTTATAGTTAACAATAAAGTCATGTGTAGTGGACCCATTGTCACAAGTATTAAGGGCCTGAAATGGTTCTGAAATGTTTAAATCCGTATTGCTACATATTTCTTAGAAATTGCCAAGGAAAATGGCCTTGTAATTTATCAGGATTCATCTACTTTATAACGTATCTGTAAACATAAGTTTTGGTGAATAGCAAAATGAAACACTACAAGAACCTTTTGTAACTTAGAAAAACAAATCTGGTCTGATCAAGGGCTTTTCCTTTCCTTTCTCTTTTAAAGGAAGTGTGAAGTCATTAAAGAAGAGGAAGACACTTTAAGAGTATGGTTGAGGATTTGATTTTGTATTATTTATTTTACAAATGTTTATTTCACTGATCTATGAATCTCAGCAAATTACAATAAAGCAAACACAATACAATCAAACAATTAAACAATAACATACTTTTCCAGTTCCAAATTTAAGGTGTAATAGGTATGATGATCCAAGATTAAACCGGGTATAGTAGATATGATGGTCATTTAAATAGAAACATAGACTATGTGGGCAGATAATCACAAGGCCCTTCTACTCTGCCTAGAGATTCTATATTATCTCTGGGGTTACTTTCACTTTGCCACTCTTAGGGACCTTTTTAAAATTTGATGTCACTTTCCCCCAGAACCTCCCAGAGAAGTCTGCTTCATGCATCCACTACCATTTCTGTGAAACTATTCTTCTTTACATTACTCCTGAGTCCATCCCTTATTCTATATAAATGATTCTTAAATCTGGGTCCTGAAATCTCCAAGCAGGTTGATTTCATGGTAACCAAAATATGCAAATTAAACTGTTTTAGACCAAATGTATCTCAAGAATATTCATTGTAGATATCTGAACATCATAATAAACAGAATATGACAGCAGATACTGTATGTACTGTAAGGGTCATCTGTCCAATTTATGCCTTGATGCAATGCCCAAGACCACAGTTGATTTTTGCCTTTCCCTTTACTTCTTCATAATTAGGGATACTTTTAATTAATAACATGCTGTCAAATTTTGCTCACGCATGAAGTGGCCGTAAGGAAGCCAACTGTCGAGGCATCTGGGTAAAGTATGCAGATGTACTGGAATGTTTATTTACACTTTCAAATAATAAGAACCAACCAGCAGATTTAAAACAAATCATAGAAAGTATTTTTCATTCAGTGCACAAATCAAGCTGTGGAATCTGTTGCCAGATGATGTGGTCAAGGTGACCAGCATAGCAGGCTTTAAAAGAGGTCTGGACAAGTTCCTAGGGGAAAAATCGATAAACAATTTTTAGTCAGCTAGACTTAGGAAATCCATCGCTTATCCCTGGGAGGATCTTCCAGGGACTTGTGGCCGGAACTGGTCACTGTTGGTGACAGGATGCTGGATTCCTTAATCTGACCCAGCATGGTATATCTAACATTCTTAGGACCTTAAATTGGCCTCACAGTCTGTAAATCTGATACAACATTCCTGACAAGTAATTAGTAAAAAAAATATGTGATAAAGCAGACATTACCATAATGCATTATTAAACAATTTAAAAAATCTTGCACCATTTCCTTGGATCTGAAAATAGGGATTTTATAATATGCGCACACATGTGCGGGCGTCGTGCGCAAGGAGGGGTGTGTGTGTGTGTGTGTGTGTGAAAATTTGCAAAGTCCGTGCGGCGACACAATCGGGCCTTCCCCAGTTCCCTACCAGTCCGGGAACCACGCGCACATGGAAGCACACGCATATGTTTTAAAATCTACCCCTATATGTATACATATTTTTCTATATAATTATGGGTAGGCAAATGTGCAAATGATACCTTATTTACAGGTCCAAGGAAATGGTGCTAGATTTTTAAAATTGTTTAATAATCCATTATGGTAATGTCTGCTTTATCACATTTTTTTTTTTTTTTTTTACTAATTACTCATCAGGAATGTTGTATCAGATTTACAGACTATGAGGCCAATTAAAGGTCCTAAGAATGTTAGATAAACCGTGCTGGATCAGATTAAGACCCAAGGAGTCCAGCATCCTGTTGCCAACAGTGACCAGTTAAGGAGCAGACTGGAAAGGAACTTCCCTAACCCCCTGCCTACCTTCCTTCCCCTTCCCCTCCCCACCCGTTAAAGCTGACCTACCTTGTCTGAATTGTTTTATTTTATTACTTACTGCTCCTCGGGTGCAGAAGTAATTTATGCGCGCACTTCCCCGGGACAGCGGCTAATGGCCGCTGTCCTGGCTGGCCTCTGTCCTGCCCCACCCCACCCCTCCCTGCCCAGAACATGCCCTCTGACCTGCCCCTTTGTCAGAGCCCGGCACTTGAGTGCATATCGCCACTTACGCGCGTAGCCGGGCCCTTTTGAAAATGCGCATGGTGCGCATAGGGCCCGGCCACACACGTAAGTGGCGATTTTTGCGTGCATGGCCGATTTAAAATTTGGCCGTTAGTATACTTGACACAGGTTAAGAGATACACAAAAGGGTTGAATTAGCACAAGTTTGATACTTGCAAGTACACCAGTTGATAAGGCTTTATCCCTAGTAGCTACTGTCAAGACATGATCTATGAATTATGAATGCTTATTAGAGGTTTGTGAATAGACAGTAACTAGATTTGAAGCCCTGACAATTGACATTGTTGCTCGCAAGTTTCAAACTTTATTAATTCAACCCTTTTGTGTATATTACCATGTTTGTATATTCATGTATTTTTCTGTGTAACATATTTTACATATGTGCCAAAGATACTCTCTTCACAGATCCAAGGAAAATGAGCCCTTGACAGGCTGAGATGTTCATTTAACTAAGAGGGTATCTGTAAATATACCTAAATTGAACAATCTAAATGTCTGAACAAAATTAGTCAAGTTTAAGAATTAATATAGAAAGGGATCATGGCAGAATCTATGGCAATATATGAGTCTTCCTATATTGTTATGAATTTAGCTTCACCCCCAAGTCAGCTTCCTAGTTCCTTTATGTTTTTAACAATAAAAAAAATTATTCTCCTCTATTCTCAGTCCAGACAGCAATCACATTCCCCTGTAAACCTCCTTTCCTTATTCATCTTTACATTCCCTAATGGGAGCCATTAAAGAGTTCAGAGCCAGCATACACAGCTCTTTTTATTGATCCAAGCATGAGACGAATGAAAGATTTACTTTTGTTTTTGATAGATGTTCTGAACTTTAAGGTTAATTGAATTATGATGATTTATGAATGCTTACAGGAGATGTACAAATGGACAGCATCTAGGGCTGAAGCCTTGATAACTGATGCTACAGCTCTTAAGTTTCAAATTTGTGCTAATTTAATCCCTCTGATTCTTCTACCATGGTGTCCAAAATATGCACACATATTTCTCAATTATGTTACAAAGACAGGACTAACAACCTAAAATATACATGACATTCTCTTGAAATAAGAGTTTGCATACAAAAGAAACTTTGAAAATCTAAAAATTCTCCTGAAATCTTGGGGACTGAAAATATGACTTTACTTGTCTTCTTGTTAATCCAAACTAGTAGTAGTGCTATAGGCATGTGTTGTTGTACAGCCGAGTGGTCCACAAAAGAAATTACATCAGGCACAAGGATGCCTTTTATTTGATAATTGCAAATTAAGTCTATCCAGGCAGAATAATGTTCTGAACATAATGAGTATCAATTAATGTAAAAAAAATAATTATAAAAGAAAAGATCCAAAATACATTTAGAATTTCAACTATGTTCCAAATGAATATTAAAATCAAGCACTTTCAGCATCTTTTCTAAATGTGCTCAAGGACCTGTGCTTATTTAAAGACTGCAAGCACTGATTTCTGAGCAGAGATATAACTACAGACCAAAGCATTATGGGAGAGGTATTGGTGGGAAATTGTAACCTGTCTGATGTGGAGCAGAGTCCTGGACTCCCTTCAGATGGCCCACCTCAGAGGCTAATGTGTACACTGACAAGGCAGGATCTCAAAGAAGGGACATCTGAGGAGTCAGGAGGAAAAAGGGAATCTTGGAGGTACTTAACCCACCCAAATGGCAAGGATCTGGACACTTTTTCCTTTTGCTTATTTTGTACCAGGATGGACATGAGAAAGAGTGTCGTCCCTTTAACAAAGAAGAAAAGGAAGAACCTTTTGTAAGACGTGGCAAAGTTAAAGTGGAGCAAGTGCCACAGGCCTGTTCCTATCTGTAAGACAGTCGACCATGCTGATGAGAACTGCCTATGGCTGGAGGACATAGAATGAGAGTACAAGATAGTGGAGCAGCACAAGAGAAAATGCAGTCAACTGAAGGGAATGATGAAGGCTTTGTAGGAACTGTTGAAATCAAAGTGGAACAAGTCCCATCATGGAGCAAAAGAGCACATTATGAAGGACTGTCCTCAACTGGAGAATGAAGGGTAGGAGAACAATGGATGTGTTCTTTTGTGAAAATGCAAAGGTATAATTTGGTAAATGGTCCACATGGGGGATTTTTGAACTTTGTGATCCCAGTCAAATTGGATGACTGTCCGATGCAAGCCTTGATAGATTCAAGATGCAGCAAAACACTCATTAGGAAGGAATTAGCTCAGACAGTGTATTTTAACTATGAGAAGAAAGCGACACTTGCATGTCTATATGGAGACCAGCAACAATACCCCATCTTCTGAATGGTACTGACAACTATGGACAAACACGTCTTGGATTCTCACGACGATGAGAAGGATTGGATTACAGAAGATGAGGAGGACTATCTGATGGATGATGATGACCCATCGGAGGGGGCTCTTGAAGAGGGGGTACTGTTACACCGGTCGGCCACTGAGGCCATGGTTGACTGAGCTCACCTGCCTCAGCCGCGGCCCATTGCTCTCCAGGGCTCCGATGCAGAGCTCGGGGGCATGCCTGCTCTCCCTGAAGTATGTTCCGGTGTCAGGAGGCCTCTCTCCACGGCAGGAATTCTGCTGCTGCTGAAGCCCTGCCCCCGACATCTCTTAGATGCACGGCGAAGCCAGCCCCTTTCTTAAAGGGGCTAGCGCGGGAAACCTTGGACAACTCCTCGGATGTTCTCCATCCTTGCCGGGGTATTTAAGGCTCTAACTCAGATGGAACCACTCAATTAGCAAGGACTTCAGTTTAGCTACTCTGACCACTTCTAAGCTGCACACTTATCCTCGCTACCCTCCGGGGTATCTCGCTCCTGAAGAAGCTCTGGGCACATGCTCCTCAGGGGCCTCTCACTTCCAACTACCCTTCGGGGTTTCTACTATTAATTAGACAACTGCTTCTCAGGGGTCTCTCCTCTTTTCAGGATCATCTGCACTCCTAGGTACTCGCTCCTCGAGAGCCTATCCAGCTCAGAGTATCCCGCACCACGGACCTCGGGTCCCACCTTCACCATCTACCAGGAGGATTCCTGCACTACTATTCAGTGAGTACCTCTATGATCCAGCTCTCCATTTCCACCCACCAGGTTCGGCTTATCCCACTCTGCGGAACACTACCAACCTTGTACATCTGGGTGAGACTTCTTCATCTGAGGCTGTCTGAGCATATTGGCACCTCGCTCGACTTCAGTGCCATCTCTTCCTGCACAATTACCATCTATCTACAACAGTACAATAAAGCTTTCCATCTCCAGTGTCTGCTCTCTGAGTCTAGCCTATCACTGTGGTTCCTCACGGGGCCCCTCCCCATGGGAGGAGTCATCACCACTGCGACTAAGAGTCCACACTATGCTTCAAATACAACAGCTTATTGCTGGGTTAACCAAAGTTAAAGGAAACAAAGTAGGGGAATGAAGGAGACAAAGGAGGAACTATGACATCCTGTCAACCCTTAACTGACTCTTCAGTTTGGGTAGGGAAAGGGAAGTCCAGAAAGGCGGTCCAGCATAGTATGTGGAAGGAAAATAGGAATGTCTGTTTTCCCAAGAGTATGCTTTTAGTAAGGGCAAGCACTCAACCTGAGAAATTTGAGATAAGGGGATCAGTATGTGAAGGGGTATACAGGAGAAAACCCCAAAACACCTTAAAAGACCGGATACAGAGAACTGGCAGGGATTCCTATCCCCTATGAATGGAGTATAACTAGCTAGGCCCAGGAGGGAACAGAAGGACCAGGGCAGAGAAGGAGGTTTAGAGAAAAAAAAATATTGCTGAACTATAAATTGTATTACTGCCTTTTTGTGAACCGCAAAGAATAGCAGAGCTGCTTTTTGTTTTCTTTCTTGTCATTAATAAAGAAATGTATGAGGGATTTGCCAGAGTCCAGCCTGAAGTCTGTTCACTGGTCATGCCAAGTATGCTCACTTTACCACACAGCACATGTGAGAACTTGTGTGTGTGAGCAATAGTATGTGCATGTGCATGTATGTGTGTGGGTGTGTATGAATGAGTATGAGCAATAGCATATGGGAGAGTTTGGGTGTGTGGTATGTGTGATGCTGCTGCTGCTGCTGCTTGCACATTCCAAAGAGAGAGCACAAGAAAGAGCACGTAAGAACATATGGGAGAGAGAGAGAAAGAGAGCATGTGAGAGCTTGTGTGTGAGCATGTCTGTATTTGAGAGAGAGAGCACAGGTGTGTGTGAGAGATAATGAATCACCCGAAGGAGGAGGCTGGTGCTGCTTGCACATTCTAGGGAGAGAGCATGTGAATATGTGACAGAGAGAGTGCGAGCAGGTGAGAACATAGAGAGAGAGAGAGAGATTATGAGAGAGCTTGTGTGAGAGTATGTCTGTATGTGAGAGAGAGAGCATGTGTGTGTGGGAGACATTGCACAGGTCGAAGGAGGAGGCTGCTGTTGCCTCTGCTTTCTGGGGAGAGAGACAATCTATGTGTGTATGTGTGTGTGTGTATGAGAGAAAGAGAAAGCATGTGAGATGAGCCTATGAGAACACATGGGAAAGAGAACATGTATTTGTGTATGTGAGTGTGTGAGATCATAAGGGGAGAGAGAGAGAGAGAGATAAAATGTGTGAGAACATGTGAACAGAAGAGTGTGTATATGTTGGAGAGTGTGTGTATATGAGCGAGAAGAAAGTTTGCATGCCACCCTTCTCCCCCATTAATTCATGACAATCTCAGGATGACTGAAAATTAAAATTCCCAGAAAGGAAGGAAAATAGGGGATTTATCTAAAATCCTTTGTTTTAATTATTGCATACTATTTGATATGTTTGCTACCTTGAAATATTTTATTGGTGTTTGGAAAATTTAAATTTTTTTTATGAGTTTTTAATTATTGGATATGCTTTTCATCAGCTGTTTTGAAATATTTATTTGTTTTATAAGTATGGGTTTAATTTTATGATATTTTATATTTCTTGGTATTAGACCCCTAGATTCAGCAAAAAGCTATAATTTCGCATGGATAATGCCCATGATAAGAAAAAGAGATGTATTTATGATAATTTTAGAATTACTGCACCATGCATGTGCTTCACATAGGTAGTGTATCACAGGGTGTGTTAAAGTTTTTGTGTGCTCTGATACTTGTATTTTGCTGTTTGTAAAGTGCCCAGAGAGGCTGTGAGAGCAAGAGTGTACCTCTGGGAAGATGGTCACAGTATTCAAATATTTATATCACTATAGTAGGGCCAGCTAATAACGTGAGGTGAGGTTTTGGTGGTGGTTTAGGGTTTTGGGGCCAGTTTGACATGCAGAGTGAAATGTACGAACAGCACAGTACACCTCAGTGAAGATCTGGAGTGAGGAAAGTCTCACAAAGATGAGATTTCTACAATATTCTCTCGCCCTAACTTGATGGACTCTATAACAGGGTACTATCAAGCTAGGGTGAGAGAACATTGTAGAAATCTCATCTTTGTGAGACTTTCCTCACTCCAAATGATGTCAAATCTTCACTGAGGTGTACTGTGCTATTCGTACATCTCACTCTGCCTGTCAAACTGGCACCAAATCCCTAAACCACCACCAAAACCTCACCTTGAGTTATTAGCTAGCCCTCCTATAGTGATAGAAATAGTTGAATACTGGGACAGTACCCCTAGAGGTTCTCTCTCTCTCTCTCTCTCTCTCTCTCTCTCTCTCCAGAAATAAGCAATCTTTATTGTTACAGCCATTTTGTATCACACAGGGTGATAATGCCCCTCGTTTTCATTAATCCCCCCCTTTCAAATATTTGCATTTGCAGTACCGGGATTATCACATACATTATGCAGTTATGTGCGTTAATGCTATAATGCATTTTTATGAATGACCCTGATAGTTTGGTGTTATAAGTGGTATGATGATGTTTCTATTTTTCCATTGTTGTACTGCATACTCTGGCTTGTTGTGGGTTTCAGTTCAATTTTTGTCTCCACATTTCTGTTTGTACTTTATAGTCTCTTTATTCTGTGTTTGGTGAGGGTTTGTCTGTGTTCTGAATGTGTGACCGAGATGAAGTATTCTGCTAGTGTGTAGTTTCTGTGAAAGGATCTATAGCAGTTCAGCTTGTTCTATTTTCATATTGGTGTTTTAGACTTAGTAATTGCAGTGTTGCCTTTTTCTAGGTGGGTTTGTTATTGTTTGAGTACTGCTTTGGTAAGGGAGGTTTACTATATTGTAATTGTAATTCCATTTTTTCAGAGAATTCATTTTCAATTTATTTTCAGCATCAAATTAAAGACCGCATAATTTTTAAATGCCTATAATACTGAAACCCAAAGGCTGTATAAAAGTAGTTGTGTGCTTTGCTTGCTGTGTCTGAGTCCCTGAGCCAGATGTTGGGAGCACCTTAAGACGAGATCAGTGAAGAGTGTGAATGATTGATGCACTCATATTGGGCCGGATTTTCAAAGGGTTACGCGCGCCGGGCCTATTTTCAAAAGGCCCGGCGACGCATGTAAAGCCCCGGGACGCGTGTAAGTCCTGGGGCTTGCAAAAAAGGGGCGGTCTGGGGGCAGGGCAGGCAGTCCGGGGGTAGGGCGGGAGCAGGGCCAGAGGTTCCAGGCACAGCGGCCATTTGCCGCTGAGCTTGGGATCGGGCGCCGGCAGTTGACCAGTGCATGCAACTTACTTCAGCCCCAGGGCGTACATGTGTGCGCCCTGGGTAGCGCGTGCACCTTTTAAAATCTACCCCAGTGTTTCCCTAACATTGTAAAAAAATGAGCAATGCACCCAAAATACATATGCACACACACAATTAATGGAATGCATGAATCTATGCAGATTATGCTCCATTATTCTCATGTTATTTCAAGTTGATTCATGAGTGCATCACTCATCATTGATTCTGTCGATCCATAGTTAGATTATTCATTGCCAATGTCCTGGGGATAGTAGAATAGAAGGAATAGAGAAACAAGAGAGAGGAGACTGGTTCAGGGGCAGTGGTGGCAAATTTATGCAAAGAAGATCAAGTGGTCAGGTTCTGCCTTCCTCCAGTCCTCAAGTGTTCAGTTTTGGTCTATGGAAAAGTAGCATTGAGTGGATGGGGAGGGAGTGGGGAGGAAAAGAAAAGCCAAAGGGTCCATGCCCCTGTTCCTTAATTACAACAAATGAAGAGATAGCAGAATTAATTAGCAGTTGGGACTGTATGGCAGGCTGCAAATATAGTAATAAATAAGAGATCTAAATTGAAAAGCTTTGGATAAGTCAGTTTGAAGTTACATACACAAAATCTGAGCTGTAAATAAATCCTCCTCCTAATGCATAAACAGGCCGATACACTAAAACATGCTCAGCTGAGCGCACTGTTTAACCTGCGGTTGGATGCGCATCTTAGACACGCATCCACTACTCCTTATACAATAATGGGCGGATTTTCAAAGCCATGCATGCGTAAATCCGCCCGGCTTTGCGCGCGCCGATCCAGGATTTTATAAGATACGCGCGGCTACGCGCGTATCTTATAAAATCCAGCGTACTTTTGTTTGCGCCTGGTGCGCAAACAAAAGTATGCGAACGCGCTTTTTTAAAAAATCTACCCCTAAGGGGTTTAGTGCGTCCAAAACGCACATCCAAACCCCCCCCCCCCAAACTAATAGTGCTTATCACATGCAAATGCTTGTTTTGAAGCTATTAGCTATTCGCCACAGATACAGAAAAAAAAATGTGCAACCGATCTGTACATTTTATGCTCAGAAATTAACGTCTGCCTAAGAGCAGGCGTTAATATCTGAGCATCCCAAAAAAGTGTACAGAAAAGCAGAAAATACTGCTTTTCTGTACATCCTCCAACATAATATCTGGTGATATTAAGCCAGAGGAACCAAAAGGTACAAAAAAAAAATGTGCCGGTGGTCAGGTTAGGAAAACGGACGCTCAATTTTACGAGCGTCCGTTTTCCAAACCCGCTGACAGCCACCTCTCCTGGGTACCCGCTCCCAAGGAGGCGCTAGGAGCATGCTATTGTCCCTAGTGCCTCCATTTTAGGATGACCCCTCATTTAAATACTGTATCGCACACCTAGGAGAGGTGGCTGGGCGAAGTTAGGAAGCTGGGTGCTCAATACTGAGCGCCCGTTTTCCGCGTGACATTACGGTATCGGCCTGAAATTTTGTGTGCACAAACCACTTTGGGTCACTTTCTAGTGAGGAAGGTAGTCTATAATTATATGAAGTTAAATTTATTAAGGATTATGTTGCTATATACAATAAACTTGAAAAGCTGAAGAATGTAGTTAGAAGAATTTGTATTACTGTAATTTTCTAAAAGTTGGATTAAATTTTCCTTTGATATGTTCAAAATATATTTGTTATTAAAGGTGCCACTTGTGTCTCTTCCCCTTGTGTCATATTACCTCCCCTTCCTCAGAGAGTGAAAATTGAAGATAAGCAGTCTCAGCAGTTCCTCAACAGTTTAGATCTAACTGAATTTCTTGCAAGGTCAGATACAGAGGAAAGCATATCATCTACTTTGATTGTTTAGCTAACCTTAGATTCTGACAGAGAATGGCTGTTAAAAATGTTCTTCAAATAGAGATGTATTATTTTTAAATAAAACATGTGTTTTCAGAGTAACACAATGGAAGAAGAAACCATTTTTGTTGTTCTAGCCTAAGGTATTACCGCTTGAGGCTTCCTTTGTCGTATGGTTTCTATGTAAAGCATTATAAATGGCAAGGGATTCAACACATCTTTTATGATCACCCCCCAAGTGTCTGCATTCCTGTCAAATAAGATTTTTGTCCCTGCTCAAGCTGCCCCAGTGTTAAAGGGACCATCACACCAGGATACCCGTCTACTTTAAAATTCTGCACTTGACACCTCCTTGAGGGGGTCGTTCATCAAACCGCAATGGGGCCTTATCGGGTGCGTTACCGCGATAATTATCGCATCGCGCTTTAAATATTTCAGTTTGAAATGAAAATAAAAAAGGGAGGAGTTCGGGTGGGGTTCTGAATAATGAGGGGCCGGTAGCGCTGCAGGCGATAATGTTTCGCACATTATCGCCGGTAATAGCACCGGAAATAACAGCCTTTCTACTGGCGCTATGGGGGCGAAAGTGTTCAGTGCAGCCGCAACCATGGCGTGCGATACTGCACCACCACGATGCGGCCGGCTGCACACTTTCCCGCCCCCCCCCCCCCCGCCCCTTTTTTGGCCACAGGCTATCATTCCGCTATATTTATAGTGGAATGATGAATCTAGGGGTGAGTTACGTACAGTATTTTCCTAATTATTATTTATTTATTTATTTATTTATTTATTTATTTACTGTTTTTATTATACCGGCATTCATGACAGTTGTCACATCATGCCGGTTTACATTTAAACAGGGTGTGAAAAACAGAGATCAATACAAAAAATGCAAAAAACTTTAACAAGTGCAAGGTTAGAATATTGCAGTTACAATAAAACAAGGAAGTGTACAACTGGGAACAGAAGAGAAAGTAGCAGAGGGAGTTTAATCAAGGGAAAATTATTTACAATGTTGTAGAGTTAATGTAGAGAGGGAGATTGTTGATAGAGTATTGGTGAGGTCTGATAGTGAATGGCTAGTAAGGAAAGGATCAATTGAGGTCTGGATAGGCTTTCTTAAAAAGCCATGTTTTCAGCCTTTTCCTGAAGGTCGGTAGGCACGGTTCCTTTCGCAGGTCGCATTTGCATACACTGCCTCCAAAACATGCAAATTTCCTCTCATGCATATTCATGGTGGATATCCTGAAAACCCGACTGGCTGGTGGGCCCCCAGGACAGGGTTGGGGACCACTGTATTAGAGTATATAGGTTAATTGAGGGTAGTTTTCAAACAGCCCACATAGGCTAAAGTCTGTAGATACCTTATACCTGCAGAACATAGCCAGAATTTTCAAAATAGATTTACATGCATAAATCTGCTTTGAAAATTTGTAGGTATGCATGCAACCAATGCCAGCATACACGCAGGTATAAGTTTGTACCTGCACATACTTTAAACAATCTAAAGTATGCTTGTAAGTTCTGTCTGCATCTCAACTCCACCTCCCAGAATGCCTCTTTGTGTTCATATAAAAGTTTGCATAAAATTGATTTTGAGTATACTTTTAGGCACAGAATCTCCTGAGCAATTTTCAAAAGGTCATTTATGTACATAAAACCATGGTTTATGCATGGTAAATCCTTTTGAAAATAACACACATTGGGGAGGATTTTAAAAGGGTTACTTGCGTATATTACGTGTGTAAACGCGAAAACCCGCTCCTGCGTGCGCCGAGCCTATTTTGCATAGGCCCAGCAATGTGCGCAAGCCCCGGGACGTGTGTATGTCCCAGGGCTTGAAAAAAGGGGCGGGGAGTGGGTGGGGCGGGGTGGGGGCAGGACCGAGACCTCCGGCACAGCGGCTGTGCCGGGGATCACGTGCCAGCACTTGGTCGGTATGCGCAACCTATGCCTGTCCAGAAGCAGGCGCAACTTATTTAACAAAGGTCAGGGGGGATTTAGATAGGGCTGGGGGAGTGGAAGGAAAGTTCCCTCTGAGGCCTCTCCGATTTCGGAGAGGCCTCAGAGGGAACGGGGAAAGCCATTGGGGCTCCCCTAGGGCTCGGCGTGCGCAAGGTGCACAAGTGTGCACCCCCTTGCGTGCAGTGACCCTGGATTTTATAACATGTGTGTGGCTGCGCGCGCATGTTATAAAATCAGGCGTAGATTTGTGCGCGCCGGGTTGTGCGCACAAATCTATGCCCGCGCGTACCTCTTAAAATCCGGCCCTTTATGTCTATGTTATTTCTTGCCATATTTTTTCCCTTCTTAATTTTGATTATTGTAAAGAACTTCCAGTTTTTCCAAAAAATCAATTTTTATTTATTATAAATGTTAAAATTTATAAAGAGAAAATTTTTAAAGTTAAATTATTTTATAAACTCTTGTAATTAGGAATAGACACACTGAAATCACTTGCATTTCTTAAGAAAGTCCTAGCCTGAAATGACCTTATTGCAATACTCTATTATTTTATGAAAACACTGACATAATTTAGTTTTGAAAGACTTCCACTCATACCAGATATTTGTTATCCAGTAATATAGTTCTACAGTTTAAATACTGAACAATAACTTTGATATATTTCACTTACTAATGTAACAGCTCAAAATTCTCAAATTCTGGGGCTTTTTTCCAGTCTATTTGCATATAGTTTCAATCTACTTACACTGACTATAAATGGAGTCCTGAAATACTGAATTTTAATGTTTACATTTTTTTAAATGGGTTGGAGGAGGGGAATAAAATAAGACATTTGTTTGCTGATGTTTTGTGTGGATTAAAAACATTAAGTGCTATGCTGGGATCTAGCATCCTGTCTCTATCAATGGCCAATTCAGGTCACTTAGAAGTACTCGGCAGATCTCAAAGAGAAGATCCCTTCCCTGTTGCTCATTCCCAGAAATAAGAGATGGTGATCTCTAGGTCCACTGGAGTTTATGGTCAGCAATCCACCAAGGAAGCAAAAAAGAACCAACCTATCAAATGGAAAAAGCAATAAAGGAAAAACCCTGAACACTAACCTCTGCGAAATCTCACTTATCATTTCTTATCTATTTTGTGTTAGACTTTGGATCCCAACTACACACAAAGCCTGTTATTAAAGGCTTTCTGAAAATCCTTGGAACTGCTAACTATACCTTGGCTTGTTAAGTTATAAACAGCCATAGTTTGAGGGGATAGGAAATGAATGGAGCTCATACAGAGTCAGAAAAGCAGAGGTACAGAGGTGGGAGCAGGAAAACATGGGAAAATGAATGGATAATGCTTTGAAACTCAATGAAATGATAAATAATAAGTTAAACAGTTGTATAAAAGCTACTCTCTGGTTATACAGAAGACATGATTCCAATATGTTTTACTATTATATTTCAGAAACCTGCTAACAATCATCTCCGAGGTGGAAAGTCTGGCCATTAATTTTGGTATCTGTCTGATCTAACACCTCATACAAAGGGGCGAGGTCAGAAGTAATATTTGTATTGCTGTAATAAGTAATTATAGTTAGGTAATGTGGTGTACAGAGAGCACAGGAATTGAATTTATGCACCTCAAAAGATTTTTCAAATGCCCAGTTCACTGTCTTAACAAAGATAATGGTGGTGATCAAACTTTTTTCCAATAGGTTATAAAACAAAATGTAATCTCATTTTCTGCTTCAGGTTGCAGTTGGCCCCTTTTCCTTTCTGATGGGCTCATCAAGTCTTGGGTTCACTGCATGCATGCATGAATTTGATAGTTGTGATTTTCCTTTGATAAACACAGAATTAGTGCACTACAAAAAGGTAACTGCTAACCATAGGATGCCAATTAAAAATAAAAAAGAAAATGCAATAATACAAAATAATTCCAGTAAAAATGATCTATATGGGAGGCCAATTTTCAAATGGTTCTACCTGGATCATTAAGTAGTTACCCAGGTAGAACTGGTGGCTAAAAATTGCCCTCCCTTTTTGTGGGCAAAAGTACTTGTGTGTGGATACTTTTTTCATGTCACAAAGGAGCCAAACCAGTAAGTAATGTGCATTGATTTCATTTTGAAATTCCTGTCTGTGTCTGGACCTGCCAGAGAGTTTCCCCTTTGAAAATTCATTTGCAGGCCTGTGAGCTTTTTGTCTGCAAGCAACAAATGCAATATCTGTCTGCCCGTGACCTCAACGGCTTTTTTTTAACTATAAGATACAAAATAGGTATCAAATGAAAAGGTATGATCGGAAGATGTTTAACAGTCAATTGACCATATGATGTGGCATGCATTTCCAGACACTTTAAAGTATAAAGGCATTTAGTACAAAGGCTCTCCTTTTCACTGAAGCATTTGTGGCACTACAGAACGCAGCCTACGCATCTATAAGACATAAAAGGATTGTATAGAGCATGTGGTAAAGATAGTGCAATCAGGGAGGTTAAAGTTTTCATATTAGGGTTTCGCAATGTTTTATATTGTAATACATGTATTTGCTTTTTATACTTTTATGAAAGTAGATTAACTTACCTGGGATTTTAGATATAGTGAATAGTAAATATTTTAAATAAAGTTTAGATTTACCTGGCTAAACTTAGCCAGTAGCACTAATATTCAGTGCTACTTGGCTATGTTGAAACCCTTCCCCTGGCTCTGGTGCCACCTCTTTTGCATCTGCGTATGTTTTAGCTGGCTAATGTGGCTAAAACATATGCAGTAGGGGGTAGAGAGGGTGGGTGGAAAGATATTTAAACCCCAGGTTTGTCCAGTTAAGTCCCACATTTAGTTGGAAAAATCCTTTTGAATATGGACCTTGTAGTGACCACACTCAAAGGTGAATTTTAAAACCCCAATGTGCACCAAAACCGAGAGATACATGAATATGTTGGGCCGGCGTGTGTCGAGCAGATTTTAAAAGCTGCTTGAGTACATGCATAACTCCCACTATGTGCACAAATGAAACATTCCAAAAAAGGGGCGAGGAATGGGCATTGCTAGAGTTCAACTTCAAATTAGCAAGTAAATACTGATGCACACAAGCACGCACCAGGGTCTCCTGCTGTGTAACTTTACTTCTGCTATGGAGGATGTGTTTTAAGGGTCTGGGCTAACAGGGGAGAAGGGAGGCTATGAAACTAGGAGGTTTTGGAAATCCTATTCCTTACCTGTGCAAATTGGGAATGAACTGGTGAAACTGGTAATGGCATCGATGTAGTGTCTCAGATATCATCTTGCTAAGGAGTAGCAATCTGTAATGAATGATATAGTTGTGGGTGGATCCCTGGGCCGGTGGCGATGACCACGCCCCCGGGAGGATATCCCGAGAGGGACCACCGGCTAGGCTTGAGTATGGAGACAGACATACATTAGTTCTTTTATTAAACAGGTTTTTGAAACCACCAGAGGTGGCAGTAGTGAGCCGATATGCCCGGCAGGGCTGTAGTCCCTCAGGTACTGGAACAGCGATCCAGGATAGCTGAGCTGTTGAGAAACTAGAAAGTGAGTAGGCAGAGTAGGCAGAGTTAATGAACAGAACTAGATGACAAAACTCACATAAGGTCTCAAGGAAGCTCAGGAGCTGGAAAGATTTAGGCCCTCGAGGAGCGAGTACCTGGCTCCAGGGAAAGCTCTGAGAGAGCGATGGTAACTCACAATTGTTTGTAGCAGCGATAGTTTCCAAGCAGTAGAGAATCTTCAGAGTGTCCAGGAACATGGGCCCTCGAGGAGCGAGTACCGGTTCCTATCTGTAATCTGAAAGTAAAGAAAAAGAGCGAGGCCCCCGAGGAGCGGATACCTCTGGTAAGTCCGAGGAGGCAGAGTAGCTTGGGAGGTGTAGCCGAAGCAATCTCCTTGCTAACTCAGTTAGATAGTGAAATAGAGACCTTTAAATATTGGAAGCGGATGACATCATCTCAGGGGGATGCCCCTGAGGTTCGCGCTCTTGCTGGTACTTCAATCAGAGCGCGCGCGCGTGCCCTAGGTCTTCAGGCAACATGGCGGATCTGCAACGTTGAGCCGGTCTGGGGACGTCGGAGGGAGACGGCATGGAGATGCCGCGGAACCAGCTGTCCATCAGACCCGGAGGGAGTCACCACAGAGGTAAAGAGGGTGGAGTGAGGACTTCGAGCAGCGACGGTCGCAACAGTCGACACGCATATCTTTTAAAATCCTCCTACTTATGCGGTATAAGCAGCATTTGCGTGCATAGGCATGCATCCACTTAAAATTGTGCGCACATGTGGCATGGTCAGGCTATTTTATAACATGTGCGCATATACACGCTTCCCTGGGTGCAGGCCGACAAACGTGCACACATGTGCACCTGCGCACCTGTTTGAAAGTTACCATCATATTGGGTACCAGAAGAAGCCATAGTTTTGTGTTTCCTGTCTGGGGATAGTCATTGCAATGGCTGGACTAAAAGGAAAAGAGAGAAATAAAAAAATAGGAAACCCCACAGAGAGGCCAGAATGAAAGCTCAATGAACCATAATCCCAGTAGAAGATGGCTCTGATTGAACTGGAACCCTAAACCGAGAGTCTAATAAAAAAAATACTAATTCTGATTTTTCAGTCCAAACACAAGACATTCATCAACATTGTAATATTACAAACCAAGCCTTATAAACTCACTTCCCCCAAAGTGAATAGATGCTGGCACAGCCTTCTGTGATTCTGTTGACGCACACAGTAACTTTCAAACCGGCGCACAGGCGCACATTTGCGCCTGTAAGTCAGCTTGTTATAAAATAGCCTGGTTGCGCACACATGTGCACCTAATTTTAAGTGAACGAGCACATGGGCTCGTAAATTCTACCTCGTAAATTGGAGGATTTTAAAATAGGCGTGCCCTCCATGCTATTGCCACAAGTTCATCCAGTTAACAGCTAGGTCCTCCAAACACCCCCTCCCACCCTGGTTTGATAGCCTACACTCCCCCCAGTTAGCCCAGACCCTTTAAACTCCTCAGAAATGGCTCAATCCTTTTATTTTATAACTTACACATCATCCATAGCAGAACTAAAGTTACGCAGCAGGGGACTTTGGTTTGTATCAGGGCAGGTAAGTATTTACATGCACATCTCTTGGCCAGGCCCCGAAATGCCCATGCCCTGCACAGATCATGCCCACCCTTCCCCCATTTTGGAAATGTTTGAAATGTATGCGCTGCGGCATTTATGTGTGCATATAGGCGCTTTTTAAATTATGGTCGGCACTCGCAAGCCCGACTTCTTCACACATCCCCTAATTTTGGTGTGCGACGGGCTTTTAAAATTAACCTTTAAATGAGCAAACCAAACTTTTAATGTATCCCAAATCTGAACAAACTCAAGCTATGTGTGCTCAGAAATTCATTCTTACTTGTGCTATTGTCCATGGTGTGTGAAAAAATATAACTACAACAGTCCATGTACTTGAATAATAAGAATAGATTCAGAGATATGGATCATCTTGGAAATCTTCTGAAAAGCTGTCCAAGGCACAGATGCTGATGCCAGATCACAAAATATGATCATATGTGAGAGCTGCTGATCTTGCTTCCTCCAATACTCAACCACCATTATATCTCTATGGTTCACAGATGTTGAAGTCTTATTAAGAGATAAATTCAAATCCTATATCATAAGGCATTTAAACTAGATGCCAGGGGTGGCAGAAGGAAATTAAAATGTCACCCCCCAAATCCAAATGCAATGGAAAAGGGTGAAGTGGATAGCAAAACTCAACTAAATAAGTCACAAAAGGAATCCAAGAAAAGCAGTAACCTGAACGAGAAAAGCTGGAAAGCAATGAGCACAAATGCTCGTAGTTGGGCAATAAAATCCCAGATCTGCAAGCCCTAATGGTGGAGGCGGACTTGGACGTTGTTGTGGTCATGAAGACGTGGTTCACGGAATCTCATGATTGGGATACGGCCATACTGGGCTATAACTTGTTAAGGAAGGACAGAGAGGACTAAAAGGGGGGAGGAGTGGCTCTTTATGTCAGAAACAATATCCAAGCATCTGAGCTGTAAGGAAGATGGGCAAAGAAGAAGCACTATGGGCCGACCTAAAAAAAGATGATGGGGCATCCATTTTTATTGGAGTTGTTTACAGGCCTCCAAATCAAATGGAAGAACTTGACAGAGATCTGGTTGAAGACATCCAAAAGATGGGAAAGAAGGGGTATTGTTGGAGATTTTAATCTGCCAGATGTAGACTGGAGAATCCCTTCTGCAGAATCTAACAGTAGTGGAGAGATAGTGGATGCCCTGCAAGGGACTCTTTTCAAACAAATGGTAATGGAATCCATGAGGAAGGGAGCTATACTCGATTTAATGCCCACTTGTTGCATTCGTGCCTCTTCTCGCCCCTCGCTCCATCCTCTCTACCTTGGAAGCGACTCCCTTCGGCTTTGACAGAAGATGCAGCCGCGGCTTCTCCCTGCCTCTTGGTCCCGGTGTCCCTGGGCTGGCTTGACGCTATGGATCCACCATGTTCCCGATGACGTAAGGGCGCGCACTCCAGACTTTGTACCAGCAAGGGCGTGAACCTCGGGGGCGTCCCCCGGTAGTGACGTCAACTATCTTCACTTTAAAAGGTCTTTGTTTGCTAACCTCCAACGAGTTAGCTAGGAACTCCAACAGGACTTGCTTCAGCAGTCTACGCTACTTGCAACAACGATCCAAGTCAGCCAGGGGAATCCTTCTCCACTGCTCGGCCTTTTCAAACTTACTAGGAGTACCCGCTCCATGGGGGCTCCGCTCTCTCTTCTTGATTTCAGATTGCCAGATTACTCAGAAGACTTCAATTCCTGAAAGCGATCGCGGACGTGAACACAATGAGTTCTATTGTACATAGGAATCAGTACTCGCTTCATGAGGGCCTACACTCCTATAGCTCTGAAGACTCCCTTCCGTCCAAGATGTTATCACAGGTACAGAGATCGAGAGTTACATTGGCAAGATTACAGATAGGAACTGGTACTCGCTTCACGAGGGCCTATGTTCCTAGAATCCTTTCTTCTACTCTAGAGGCCTTTTCATATACAGCAATTATGAGTTCTTATTACAGACTGTTTGTGGGAACCAGTGCTCGCCTACAGCTCCTGCTCCTGAATGTACTGAAGACTCTCTGTGGCATAGAGACCATTGCAGATATCTACTATTGTGAGTGTACCATCTTGTATCCAGTATACCCTGTCTACTCACTACTTCTAGTCTCTCAGTCTCTACAGCTCAACAACCCAGAGACTATATTCCAGTATCAGAAGGACTTCTGCCGTGCCGGTCACAGCGACTCACTACTACCAACACTGGTGGTCTGGCTTCCAGTCTAATAAAGAACTATTGTATTTATTTCATATTCTAGCCTAGCCGGTGGTTCCTCTCAGGATCTCCTCCTGGGGGCGCTGTCATCTGCCATTGGCCCAGGGATTCACCATTTCCTCTAAGTGGTCATTCCTTACACTATTATCACTCTGTGGGAGCCAACCACTACAGACCACTACCACCGCCTACGGAAGTATTATATAGATAGCTACCTTCTCTTTTATGGGACTTGCCAGCAGCCTATATATAACAGATTGCTACTCCATAGCGGAGGCATGATAATTGCTATCTCAGTAGCGAAGTACAATATATCTATTGTTAGCTCCTCTCCTCAGAAGAGTATCATAGAACAGATTGCCAACTCCTCTTCCCTGAGAGAGTTGATCCATAACAAATTGCTACTTCCTTTCTTTACAGGAGTATCTAACAGCAGTTCGCTAACAGATCTACAGATAGCTAACTCCTCCCTTCTGGAGGAGCAGGTCATGACAGATTGCTACTCCTCCCCCTTTCAGGAGAAAGGCAGAACAGATTGCTAACTCTGCCCTCCTGGCGGGGTGAGTGACAACTGATTGCTAACTCCTCCCCTCTGGAGGAGGAGAGCGTAACACCACTAATGGAAATAATGTCTCTAATGTCCGGGTGGGCGCCCACCTCAACACCAGTGATCATCAAACGATATGGTTTCATATCACAAATAGGATATGGAGAAGTAGCAAGAAGACCCGAGTTTTACAGTTCAAAAATACGGACTTTGTTGAAATGGGGAAGTATCTGGAGGAAGAACTAGAAAGCTGGGAGAACAAGAGAGATGTGGAACAGTGGACCAAACTAAAAGGAGCAATTACCAAGGCAACTAATCTGTTAGAAAGGTAAAGAAAAGCAAGAGAAAATTGAAACCTATCTGGTTTTCAAAGGAGGTGGCTGATAAAATAAAAGCTAAAAGAACAGCATTTAAGAAATATAAAGGATCCCAAAGGGAGGAGCACAAGGAAGAATATCTGGTGGAACTGAGGGAGGCAAAGAAAGTAATCAAGACAGCAAAAAGTCAAGCAGAAGAAAAGATTGCCAAAGAGGTAAAGCGAGGTGACCAAACATTTTCAGATACATCAGAGAAAGGAGAAAAGTCAAAAGTGGTATAGTGAAATTGAAAGGTGAAAAGGATCAATGTGTGTAGAGAGACGAAGAAATGGCAGAAATATTAAATGAATACTTCAGTTCGGTGTTCACTGAAGAGGACCCTGGAGAAGGGCTGTCACTAATTAACAAGAAACTGGAGGGGAGGGGAGTAGATGTAACTCCATTTACAGAAGAGAATGTATGGGAAGAGCTAGGAAAACTGAAAGTGGACAAAACCATGGGGCCTGATGAGGTTCATCCCAGGATGCTGAGGGAGCTCAGAGATGTGCTGGTGAGTCCGCTGCGTGACCTGTTCAATAGATCCCTAGAAACAGGAGTGGTGCCGAGTGATTGGAGAAGAGCGGTGGTAGTCCCGCTTTACCAGAGTGGAAGCAGAGAGGAGGCTGGAAACTACAGGCCAGTTAGCCTCACCTCAGTGGTGGGAAAAGTAATCTAATTGCTGCTGAAAGAAAGAATAGTGAACTATCTACAGTCAGAAGAAATGTTGGACCAGAGGCAGCATGGATTCACCAGGTCCTGTCAGACAAATCTGATTGATTTTTTTGATTGGGTGACTAGGGAATTGGATCGAGGAAGAGCGCTTGATGTCATCTACTTGGATTTCAAAGCTTTTGATACGGTCCCGCACAGGAAGCTTGTGAATAAAATGAGAAGCTTAGGAGTGAGTGCCAAGGTGGTGGCCTGGATTGCAAACTGGTTAACGTACAGAAGACAATGTTTGATGGTAAATGGAATTTACTCTGAAGAGAGAGCGGTGTTAAGTGGAGGGCCACAAGGATCGGGTTTGGGACCAGTCCTGTTCAATATCTTTGTCAGTGACATTGCGGACAGAATAGAAGGTAAGTGTTAGGATTTGTAAGTATGTGGACCCTTTGACCGAGGCGAGAGGTGGAACCGCCCAGGGGGAAAAGCCCCACTGAGCCTCACCGTCGGGAGGTGGAGTCTCGGCTGCGGGATGGGATACAGCAGCGGTTAGAATGAGAGAGAGTGACCCCTGGAGGCGGGCCATGGAGCAGCAGCACAGCTGCTGACGTTAGACTCAGCTCGGGCACTGGAGTAGATGAATAGTAATGGCACTACCTGAGGTAGTGGGGGTGCTGGTAGAAATACAGTCACTAAAGTACACTGGGTCCGTAGAGATGGTTTATGAGAGGGTCCCTCGGTGGTAGGTCACGGTAGTGGTCCACAGAGCGGGGTACACCAGCGAGGGCTCCTTGTCAGATGTCACGGCAATGGTCCGCAGAGTGGGGTACACCATAGAGAGTTCCCACGTAGAGAAGAATACAGGAATTGCAGCGTAGTACTCACAGCAACTGAGGGCAGTAGCAGGTCTGGAGAAGCCTCGGGGAGCCAGGCTGATAGGAATCCATGTGAAGGCCCTCCGAGGAGCGGATAGCCAAGAGACGAGATAGGGCCCCCGAGGAGCGGGTACCCGATAGTCTCCAACACGGAAGCAGGAACCGTAACAGCGTTGCAGAGAGAGATAGTTGTAGCAAGTGAACTTGTTGCCAAGCCGCTGTCCGTCTGGGCTGGTGAGCTTAAGTATCCAGGTTGAGTGACATCATCTGGTGGGGACGCCCCTGAGTTTACTGCCATGACGTGGTTAAAACAGGTCGGGGAGCACACGCGCATGCCTTGGGAACCCCGCAGGTAAGATGGCAGTCGGCGGCAACCATGCCACTCGAAGAGGCCTGATATCGGAGGGTGGAAGGCCGATGGTAGCTGGCAGAGGCCACGAGTTCCCCTAATGGAGCTAAGGTAGCAAACAAAGAGGTAAGCAACAGCGGCCCGCAGCCGTCTGTGGCTGCGGAGCATAAAAATACCCCCCTTCTTAGGGCCCCTCCCCGGTGGTTTGAGTTTCCTAGGATGAACCATATGAAACTGCCTGATTAATTCTTTGTCGAGAATTAGCTGCGGGCTCCCAACTGTTTTCCTCTGGTCCAAAGCCTTCCCACGCTATTAGGTATTCCCCTCGTCTTCCTCTTTTCCATATATCCATGACGTCCTGTACTTGATAAGTGATATCTTCTTCTGATGCCAGAGGTTGAGGCTCAGGCGGCTATTTGGAAAACTCAGACAAAATGAGAGGCTTAAGTAATGAGATGTGGTAAGTGTTATGAATCTTGAGTGAAGTGGGTAGGCGTAGGCTGTATGTATCTGGACCCAGACAATGAAGTACGGGGAATGGTCCGATGTATCTGGAAGCAAAGCAGGCAGAAGGTAGTTTCAGGCGAATGAATCAAGTACTAAGCCATACTTTATCTCCCGAGCTGAATTGAGGGGCTACCTGATGATGGGTAGGTATCATAGCATTTCTTAGACTTTAGAGCAACTTGTTGAATAAGTCATTTAGTGTCTTCCCAGAGTTGATGCAACTCTTGAGCTGTGGCTTGTGCCACAGGAGAGGCCACTGACAAAGGTAACGGAAGTGGAGGCAGGGGCTGACGTCCGTATACCACTTGGAACAGAGAAGACCCAGTAGAAGCAAAGAGATGAGAATTGAGGGCAAATTCAGCCCAAGGTAACAGCTCAGACTAGTCATTTTGTCGTGAGTTGATGTAGGCCTGAAGAAACTGCTTCAAAGTCCGATTAGTCCTTTCCGTCTGACTATGGCCTGCAGGTGGTATGCCAACGTGAGATCCAATGCGATGTCAAATTTCTTACATAAGGCCCTCCAGAACCTGGCCATAAATTGTACTCTCCGGTCGGAGAGCATATGCCTCGGAAGTCCGTGGAGTCGGAATATATGGCGGATGAACAATCTCGCCAGTTCCAGGGCAGAAGGAAGGCCAGGAAGAGCCACAAAGTGAGCCATTTTTGAGAACTGGTCCACCGTGATCCAAATAGTATTGATGCCGTTATACGTAGGAAGATCCACTATAAAATCAGTGGCAATGTGTGTCCACGGTTCACTGGGTGCGGGCAGTGGTTGCAAGAGACCCCAGGGACATGACTTCATGTAGGCTTGGGAGTCCTTCCTCATAGTTGGCCACCAGTAGAATCTCTGAAGTGATGATAGGGTTCTGGCTTGGCCAGGATGGCCCACTAACAGAGAATCATGTGTCCATCGAAGGATTTTTCTTCAAAGCGGGTGGTATGGTGAATATGGTCTCCAAAGCAGGTGGTATTATGAAAAAGATTTCTTGACTGTTGTTCGAGCCATCATTTTCCCGCACATTGATTATTGCAATGGATTGTACATTGGGTTACCGAGATGTCGAATTCAGCCAGTTCAGCTATTATTGAATTCTGCTGCTAGGTTGGTATCTAACCTAAAACGTCGTGATAGGATATCACCAGTTTTATGCAAACTTAATTGGTTACCAGTTCCTGAAAGGATTTTGTTTAAAATAGGATTGATTGTTTTCAAACTCCGTATGAGTGATTCTCCATTTTGGTTTAATGCTCTTTTAAGAATTCACAAACCAGCTAGATGTTTGAGATCTTCTCAGCTGAATTTTCTTGAAGTTCCTTCTATCCGTCAAGCTCGCTTGTTCAGTACTAGAGGGACTTCTTTCTCAGTTGCGGCGCCCTCACAATGGAATTTGATTCCTTTCGATTTAAGATCCCTAGACGATCTTAAGAAATTCAAAACATCTTATAAAGATTTTCTTCTCACCCGTGTTTTTGAGATGTAAGCAATGAAGTTAATGTCATCTAACTGATTAAGAAATTTTCTTTATAGCATACTTGAGATGTACCGTAATGAAGTTAATGTCATCTGACTTCATATACAAATGTGACAATGGTTTGTCTGCTGACTTGATGTTTGATGATCTCTTTATTATTTAATTTTTGTTAATTTAAATTTTTGTGGAGTTTAGTCTTTGCCTAACTTTTATTGTAATGCTGTGTGTGTAATTATGTACATCGCTTAGGTCAATTGTGTTAAGCGATTAATAAATTTTTAAAAAAGAAAGAAAGAAAAGAATATGGTCAAAAGGAGTACCTTGTCTGGATTGATGATGTGACGCGGAACATCCAGAACGTCCTCGGTGGTGAAAGACTGAGAAAGAGCGTCGGCTCAGGTATTCTTATCTGCAGGCCGGTACCATAGTACAAAATTGAACCGAGTAAAAAAGAGCGACCAACGGGCTTGTCAGTGATTAAGGCTCTGCGCTTGGTGCAGATACTCTAGGTTCTTGTGGTCTGTATATACAGTGTCCTGGTGCTGAGCCCCTTCGAGCCAAGGGCACCATTCTTCAAAGGCGAGCTTTATTGCCAATAGTTCTTTGTCCCCTATTCCATAGTTGCGCTCTGCAGGGGAGAAGCGGCGAGAGAAGAAGGAGCAGGGATGTAAAGTGTGGTTGGCAGAATGTTGACTCAGGACTGCAACCCACGCCGAAGTCGGATGCACCAACTTCAACGATGAAAGGTCGTCAGGGATCTGGGTGTCGTAAGCATGGTTCTCTAAGGAATGCCTCCTTAAGTTTCTGAAAGGCCGATATGGCCTCGCATGACCATTGCGAGGGGTTGGCTCCCTTGTGGATCATGGCAGTGAGAGGGGTGGTCAGTGTGGAATAGTGTGGAATGAATGACCAATAGCAGTTTGTAAACCCCAGGAATCTACGAAGTGCTTTGTGGCCTGTTGGTTGAGGCCAATCCTGGATGCTTATGGTCTTTTGGGGATCTATCTGGAAGCCTAGGCTTGAGACCACATAGCCGAGAAAAGGGACAGTCTCCTGTTCAAAGGAACATTTCTTTAGCTTGGCGTACAAGCAATTGTCCCTTAGGCGCTAAAGAACTTTGAAAACATCTTGGCGATGATTCTGGAGGTCTCTTGAGATTACCAGGATGACATCCAGCTAGACTATGATGCACTAGTAGAGCATGTCTCTGAACACCTCATTCATCATGTTCTAGAACACCACTGGGGCGTTACAAAGGCCAAAGGGCATTACCAGGTATTCAAAATGGCCGTCACAGGTGTTAAAAGCAGTCTGCCATTCATTGCTCTGGCATATTCGGACCAAATTGTAGACCCCTCTCAGGTCCAATCTGGAGAATATTTTGGCCCCTTGGAGCCTATCAAATAATTCTGAGATTAGCGGCAGGGGGTATCGGTCCTTCTGGGTGATTTCGTTTAAGCCATGGTAATCTATACACGGCCAGAGGGAACCGTCCTTTTTCCCTACGAAAAAGAATCCCGTTCCAGCAGGAGACTTAGAAGGCCGAATGAACCCTTTTGCCAGGTTCTCTTGTATGTAGTCCGACATCACCTTGGTTTCTGTTAGCGAAAGTGGGTACACCCTTCCACGAGGCGGTTCGGAATTCGGGAGAAAGTTTATCACACAATCAAAGGAGCAGTGAGGTGGCAACGTATCCGCAGCTTTCTTTGAGAACACATCTGCGTAGTTGGAGTATTGCAGCGGGAGTATTGCAGCGGGAGACTCGGGAGAGACATCGTGGTAGTTAAACAAGGTAGGGGCGACACGACCTCCAGGCAGTTCTTATGACAGGAGGAGCCCCATTGGGAAAGTTGTATGGTGTCCCAGTCAAATTGTGGAGAATGGAGTTTCAACCAAGGTTGCCCGAGAACCACCATGTGAATGGCCTTTTCTAGTACCAGGAAGGAGATGGTCTCTGTGTGCATGGATCTGGTACGGAGTCGGATTGGAACTGTCGAGCAAGTAACTTTGCCAGGCAGCGGCTCACCATGGATGGTGGAGAGCAGTAATGGTGTAGGAGTGCATACCACGGGGGTTCCAGAGATGCTCCACCAGCTGTCGGAGAATAAAATCCACTAAGGCTAGGGTGTGAAATTCCAGGGTGCATGAATTAATGGACACAGATATTGTCAATGGAGGAGAAGAAGATGTCAGGCCTAGGAGAAGTCCTCCGGCAGAACCTAGGCCTGGAAGTTTCCCAGACATAGTGGGCAGGTGGGTATCATGTGTCCGGGTTGTCCATAGTACATGCATAGCCCTGATTGTAGGCGGCGACATTTCTCCTTCGAGGACAAGTGACTGCGCCCCATCTGCATAGGTTCTTCTACATCGGCATCTGGAGGAACAACAGTCTTCGTGGATGGTACCGGATGGATACAAGGAGTGTCAGTAGCCACCCTCTTAGGTCCTCTGGTTTCATGTGAGCGTTCACAAAGACGGCGGTCGATACGTCCATAGCCCTTCCTATGTGCCTCTATGCCCAAGAGCTGATTGGGATGCGGGTTACAATTATATGGATTTATTGAGCTTACCTTAGAAACTGTACAATACTTTAAGACATTGGAGCTGGGTGATTTATAAATGAATGAATAAATAAACAAACAAACCATGCACGAACAGTGCTGCACATGGTCTGTGGAGAAAAAATTGCTTCCATTTTCAGTGTGGTCAACCCAGTTCCTTTTCAGAATCAACATATTCAGCATAGAAAGGTAAAATGGAAGATACATTAGTATACAAAATTAGATGAAAACCCAATAGTCATTTTATTCACTTAATATGGCTCCAGCAAAAATAAAGTATAAGATGAGAAACTGCAGGTCAGCTGAGTGAATAATGCAGTCATGGATATAACTTAATCTATGAAAGTGTCCCTCTGCGCTAGCTAGAATACCAATGTAAATGAAAAATGTGTTGTACCTACTGATATTTTAATACTATAATAATTTTTTTTCAAAAAATTCTTATTTATTTTTTACTGCAGATATTTTATTTTCCCTTGTGTTCACTGTTTCCATGTTTTTCATGCATTTCCTATTCTTACTTTCACATATTTTGTCACCACTCTGTCTTGCTTCAAGTCCCTGCCATTTTCCTCAGAAATCCATCAGCCTTTATCTGATGGAATGCATTAATTCACATAAGATTCTAAACTCAAGGAAGCCCCGTCTACAAAGCATGAATAGGTTCCCTGTGGCAACTTTACCAAAGGCAAATTTTTGGCAGCAAATAATAGAGGAAGATGTTCTTTCAAACATTTTTTCCTTGTCCTTGCTTCATATATAATAGCTTTTAATAATTATCTGAATAATTTGAAATAATCATGCTTAAACTGCACCTATCTTTCTCATCTTATTTTTCCCATGAAACCTTCCTTTCAGCCTTTTTTTTTTTTTAATGAATTCAGAAGTCAAATGCTGGCATGGTTTGAGTAAGGCTGTTGTGATCTAGATTGTGAAATCAGAGAAAGCCTTTGAAATGTTTGGTTGGCATGACAACTGAACCAAGAGTGAACTCTTCAAATGTGTAATTTCATCTTTCCTTTTCAGTTTGGTTTTAACTAAATGTCAACTTTTCACAACAGCAAAGACAGCTGCTTGTAGATTTGTTTTGATTGCCTTTGACTTCTGCTACCTTTCTCCACTTAAAGGAAAAAGAAACATTGCATGATGTTCTCTTGACGCTGTTTACAATTATGGGAACACAACTGTTACAGGTTAAAAGGCCTGGGACATGACATAGTTGCTTGTTGATTCAAACAACATTACCGTAAATCTATCTAAGGAAGGCTAGAAGAACCGGCTCAAGTTCCTGGAATTACCTGGACGATTTCACAAGTACACAACTTTTTCCTTTTCATTTGTTACTTCCCATAAACGTGTTGCACACCAATGTCATGCACTTGTTTCTGCCATTATTTCTTTTATTTTTGCATGATATATGTTTTTCTTACCTTAGTCTAACCCCCCCCCCCAACCCCCACCTCTCCGGGGTGAATTCATAGTGACCCTCCCGCTGAGGTGGCAGAGGTAGCGGTGGCACAGCAATGGGGTTTCAGGTGGTATCAGAGGAGTCACCAATTTTAATTGCCCAGAGGGGGAAAAGATAGAAAAGGAATTCTCCTTCTTACTGGGTCTCCCAATATTAGGAATATGGGTCCGGAACCCACCCAGCGAGTGTCCCAGGGGAAGAGAGAGAAGGCAGAACCCAAATAGAAAAAAAAACTTGAATGTCAGCAGATAAAGTTTTACAAAATGACTCAGATTTATTATCACAAGTTAAACAGTAAGAAAAGTAATGAAAACATTATAAAAGTACTGTGAGTTTTCCACAGTTAACACAACTTGGTTTTCTTTCAATTCCTAGTTGACAAGTATTTTAAATGAAAAGAATCATAAAACAATCGGATAAGTATGGTTTGAGTATTAACTGCTATACTTTCTATATCAAGAATTTAGTAATTAACGCTACTATGAAGAAAGTGAATCTTTGCGTCCCAATTCTGTCTTGCAGGTGCAACAGGACAAAATCAACGCTCTAAGGTAAGTAGATAACAAGTGTTTTGTGTTATTTTCTTTCTGTGACTCTGTGAGTCTATTTAACCCTATTTTTCTTTCTCTGATCTTTACAATGAATTTTGCAATCCCTGTGAATTTTGAAGCCTTTGTACTGCGTGTTCTTCATGTATGTCTCTGTATGTATGACAGCTGCTGCAGTGATTCTGTACTCTCTGTATTTATTTATTTAAATCTTTTCTATACCATCGTTAAGATAGGTACTGTCACAAAGGTGAGAAAAAAAAAGGTTTTTGTCTAGCTAAACTTTGTGGCAAGTATACACTTAGCTGACTTTCTTTAAAATTACTCTTTGCACCCTCTGCCACTGATAGGGGGTGTGGCTTGCTGCAACGCTACTCGGGGGCATGGCTTGAGTGACAGAGGGTCTGGGATGTTGATCCCCGACTGTGATCCTTGTGCTGTATTGGGTACATTGTCTCTGGAGCAGTCAGAAACCTATCTATAATCTTTAAATAACAAAATAGCATGTTCCTCCACTACATTAACCACATTTATCTTCCAGAATGTACTAGGGGTGTTCCCTCAGTGTTTATTCGTGGCACCTAACAGGAACTGGGCTAGCTGACTGTGGAAAACAAAAGATAATTAAATATCCTTATTCTAGCTAGCACAGAGGAATTAAATTCAGATGCTCGCTCATGTACGGTGAAGATTATTTTCACACATTCTTTCACTCTTCTCTCACACTATTACCACTAGAGATGTGAATCATGTGCCAGATCATCTTAACGATCAGATTCGGCTGGGGGGGGGGGGGGGGAATCTGATCGTTAAGATATGTGAATTGGAATTGTTTCCGATTCCAATTCACATCGCTAATTTTTTTTTTAGGGAGGCCCGCGCCGCCAAAAAAAACAACCCACCCGACCCTTTAAATCGACCCCACCTTCCCGACCCCCCCAAAACCTTTTAAAATTACCTGGTGGTCCAGGGGGGCCTTGGGGGTCCTCGGGGAAAGATCCAGGGGGGCCTCGGGGAGAGGAAAGATCCAGGGGGGCCTCGGGGAGAGATTTTCCGTTCCCAGGCATCAGCTGTTCTAAAAAAAAATGGTGCCGATGCCCCTTTGCCCTTACCATGTGACAGGGTATCCGTGCCATTGGCCGGCCCCTGTCAAATGGTAGGAGCACTGGATCACCGGCGCCATCTTTAAAGATGACGCCGGCCATCGTTACTCATCAGCCCCTATTATAGAGTACAGTATAATAGGCCGGCCATCCAGTACTCCTACCATGTGACAGGGGCCGGCCAATGGCACGGATACCCTGTCACATGGTATTGGCAAAGGGGCATCGTGCCATTTTTTTTTTAGAACAGCTGATGCCTGGGAAAGGGAAATCTCTCCCCGAGGCCCCCCTGGATCTCTCCTCGACGCCCCCCGAGGCCCCCCTGGACCACCAGGTAATTTTAAAAGGTTTTGGAGGGGTCGGGAGGGTGGGGTCGATTTAAAGGGTCGGAAGGGTGGGGGTGGCTAAGGGGGGTCGATTTAAAGGGTCGGGTAGGTTTTTTTTTTATCGGGCCATCAGCGCCATTTTAATTAGTGGCAGCCAAAATGGCGCCGATGGCCTGAGAGCGGGAGATCGCGCCGGGACCCCCCCCCCCCACTGGACCCCAGGTAATTTAACATTTTTTGGGGGGGGGTCGGGAGGGTGGGGGAGGGTAAGGAATTGGTTTTAAAGGGTCGGGGTGGGTTTAGGGGTTGTTTTGGTGTGCCGGTTTTCCTGCCCTCCCCCAAATAATTCCCGTGCCCTATTTAACGATACAATACAAATGCCCCTGACGATAAATCAGGGGCATTTGTATTATATCGTGCACTCTAACGATTTAGGACGATTTTAAAATTATCTGACGATAATTTTAATCGTTCAAAAACGATTCACATCCCTAATTACCACAGTGCACTGAGTAAAGGTTCAGGTGCTCATCAATAGGTAGTCACCACCATTAACTGTATATTTATATACATAATCTGAGAAGGTGCCACCAAGTATTTTCATATTGGGGATGTTATAAGTATTAAAGCACTATTCTCTGTACTTCGGTGTATTCTGCCTATGTTCTCACCCTGATGCAGAGTAAAAACTCAGTTCTTGTCACTCCAAATTTTCTGTTCCAAATAATTTGGAACGGATTTTGAAGTGATTCACAGCATTTTCCAGTGTTTCAGATTTCCTCCTTACCGTAAAACCTACTTCCTGTAACACCATAATATATTTAAAAATCCCCACTCAAAGTTTCATTAAAATAAAATATATAGAGGGTCCTCTTTCTCTATTTCTGCTCTCCAGAGCATAGCCTTTGAAACCTCACATAACCCTTTCAATAATACAGGATGTATTTAGTTTGGCCCCAGTGCTTATTTTGTCACCATTCTAACTTTAAAAAGAGCTCTGGGAACTCCTCCCCCTAATATCGATTTTGGCAATATTCATTTGAGGCTTTAAATACAAAGTAGGAGCTCAGGCAGGCTTTCCCCACCTAGAATCACTTTTTTTTAAATTTTTGGGTTGCTCAGATTGTAAGGATTCCTGCCCGCGGAGCTAATCTCCGCGAGCAGGCTTCTCACCTCAGCCACCGCCTGCCTGCCCCGCAGCAGGGAGCGCCGCCAGCAGAAGCCTCTTCAGGCAGCAGGACGCCGCCGACTCCATCCTCCGCGGTCGAGGCCACGCCCATCTTCGGCCCTGCGCAGCAGGGCTGAACTGCCGGGGGCCTTCCCTCACGTCCAATGCCGCTCTGGCTCCCTGACGCCCCTCCTGGGGTTCTCTGATGGCAGGGAGCCGTCCTTGCCACTGCCGGGGTCTTCGACTGGCAGGGAGGCTGTCCCTGCTGGTGCCTGCTGGTCCCTTTTATAGGGCTGTGAATCCCTGCTTCAGCCCTATAAAAGGGATTCCTCATCAGTCTCTCGTTGCCTTCGGATCAGGTTCCACAGTTGTCTGTGTCTTCTGACTGGTCCAGGACCTCCGTGGTCTTCTTCTGCTTTGACGGCTTCTTCTCCATGTTCCAGATGTCCTTCGTCCAGGTCTTCAGTCGTCTTCATGTTCCAGATGTCCGTCGTCCAGGTCTTCAGTTGTCTCCATGTTCCAGATGTCCTTCGTCCAGGTCTTCAGTCCTCTCCATGTTCCAGATGTTCTTCATCTAGGTCTTCTGTTGTCTCCATGTTCCTGATGTCCTTGCCTTTCTCTCTGCCTCCATGCCTTGGTTCCCAGATGTCCACCTTCCTGGCGTACCACTGTCATGGTCCGTGACCAGTCCCACGGGTGGGCTGTGTAGGGCGCCTTACGGTACAAGGCCATCATCATCTCTGCAGCGCAACCCTCTGGAAGACCTCCTGCTTCTGTCCATTGATTTTAATCCTTGAGAATCGAATCCTGCTTAAGAGTTGTCCCGGTCTTCAGAGCCTATTGCAACCTGCGTGAAGTCCATGTCAAGTCTCTGTTTGAACTTGCCCTGAGTCCGGCATGGTCCGTGACCAGTCCCACGGGGGGCTGTGTAGGACGTGCCCCAGCGCAGGTCTCTGCAGTTGCTTTGTCATGTTCCGGTATCAGTTTCCACTATTCTTCCTGGAGTACTGCCTTGAGCCCAGCATGGTCCGCGACCAGTCCTGCGGGTGGACTGTGTAGGGCGCGCTGCATCACAGGCTCACACCAGTTCTTGATCCTGCTTCAGTCCTCATCTACAGTGTCTTGCTTCAGCCCTCATCAATGATGTCTTACTCCAGTCCTCGTCCATGATGTCTTCGCTCCACTCCTCGTCAGTGGTGTCTTGCTTCAGTCCTCATCTATGATGTCTTTCCTCCAGTCTTCGTCTACAGTGTCTTCACCTCAGTCCTTGTTTACAGTGTCTTTGCTTCAGTCCTAGTCCAAAGTCTTCTGTGTTCCAAGGACTCTGACTGCCCTCATCCTCTGTCCGGCCTGCCACCCATTGCTGTACCCAGCAGCAGGTCCGAAAGGGCTTGGAACGGTCGGAGGACTATTCATCAATCAACATTGCATTGTTGGTCATCCTGGGGTGTGCAGGTCCGGTTGAGGGTCAGCCCTTGTACCCTAGTCCTTGCTTCAGCCTTGTCCTGCTTTCGTTACCCATGCTCGTACCAGTTCACCTCCCGCAGTATGGCTTGGGGCTCCTCCCTGGGTCATGCTGCAGCCCAAGGGCTCACATCACCAGCTTTAGAGACGACTGCGCCTCCGTGCCTCAGAGTGTAACAGCTGCTGGAGGTCGTACTCATAACAGGACCCGAAGGCCACCGTGCCCTCGGGTCATAACGGGATCCGAAGACCCCAAGCCCTCGGTCCCTATAGCTGCCAGAGGTCGCGCTCATAACACAAATCCATTTTTATAAACTTTTAAAAGTTCTTCTGAACTCTGTAAAACCAGGAAGTACCTCCTCATCACTTCCTGGTTGTTGACTCACATATCAATTCTCCTGCAACTTTATTGCACAAACATTGCAGTCATCAGATTCTCAGCAGCACAGGGAGGGAAACAGGAGCTCTTACAGTTGCTTGCACATCTTTCCCATGCAGTAACACACACAGTGAGAATTGGAAAAATAACATGCCACATACCAGCAATGTTTTCTTAGAGCCCAGGTTCCAGGTAAATAAAAAAAAAAAGAAAGAAAAACCTTTACCCTCTTATTTTTATATTTTAACCTCTGGTTACACAAGCAAAAAACTTTTGACACTATAGACATGGAGCAATACAGCACAAAATACAATAATACAATGTAAGTTTTGATTCCTGATCTTCTGGAAAGAGTACATACATGAATTTTATTTTAGCTTCTCTTAAATATTAACTGTAACCCCACCCTGGTGTGCCTATCCTGCATAGGTGGGACCATAAAAGAATTGGTTTCTTTTCAAGGCTAGAACCTCTCACCGGCTAGCTCTTTTATATTTCCTTACTCCCTAGGCTAGATCCCTTGTAGGCGGGGGTAGATATACTTCCAGGGCCCAATGTGATATGGGAGACCCTTTTACACATTCTTGTTTGTCCTTTGTGTTTCCTTGAAGAAGGATATACTTTTCTCAACACTGTAGATGCTATAAGCACCAGAAAATAAGAGACAGGAGACTCGGGTTGAGTGTCCAAAATCAATATCTTTACTGATGGGTAATCAGATGGAAAATGGCAAAGTTCAAATTAATTCCTTTAGTCTCCACAGGTTATAGTTCTTTCTCGTACTATCTGTACAAGGGTCTCTTTACTTGGGTCCAGGGGCAAGGGCAACACTCACCATCCAGGGCTTGAATTAATGAGATTCCCAGATGGTCGGGGATCTCCTTGTTGGGATGGGAAAACCCCTTCCAACTGGCCAAACATATATACTCAGTCTCTGCATAGGATTCCCATTTTCCCTGGGAGAAGACTCTGAAAGGGGGTCCTCAGATGTAACTCAAATGTAGTACTACTTATAGTTTTCCTCAGTCCTTCATAATATTACTCACTTTACAGATTCCAAGTTGGGAAGAGATCCTGGAACATGCAGTTTCAATGTTCCTTACCAGGGCAGGAAGAAGAGGCAACAAAAACCATCCTCCTAGGTATGCTAACAAAATGACTCTTAGCCCCAAAACTGATATTAACATCAGAGTTGTTCCTTGCAGCAGGTCACCAACACTTCAGGGGCAGGCCTTCCCTATTCCTGGGCATCTGAAACACAGAGTTCCCTTGAGTCCAAGAAGGCCCAGATGTCTCACAAGGCTCCTACCACAAGAATTGCAAAAACCCTAAAAAAACAGCCCAGAGGAAAAATCCCAACCAGCCAGTGAGTGGACTAGAAGAGGAAATCCCTCCCGACCCTGGTCAGGACCACCAAGCAGGGCTTGTCTGGCTCCTCTGAGTGGGCCTGAAAAACAACTTATGAAAAATTTCCTCATGTTCTCCTAACTCAACTCTGCACTGTCCTCAAAGTTCACTCTTACATGCTGCTTTTGTTAATTCTCAGGAGGCAAAACATCCTAGCACCCTCAATAAGAAGGATTGCATTTGAATGGATCCTTTCCTATTTTTAACCTACACTAGACTGCTTTCTGAATATAGAAATATAGAAATACCCAGGGCTTAATAGTGATGCAACCAAGGAGTCCGTCACATAAGCATAAAACTAATAAGAGGGGGGTGAGTGCTCGACCCCAAGGCAGTGATTGCAGAGCTGACCTGGATCCACTAGGCATGCAGCAACACAGGCTCCTCCTCTTTCTGTTGATATCATCAGCTGGGCTGCTCAAGACTATATGGGACCCAACAGCAAGGATGAATGAGTTCCTGACTACTATCTCAGGCCCCATTCTCCATTGCCCGATCCCAAGGCAATGATTGAAGAGCTGACCCAGACCTTACAGGAGTCAGCTATGCAGGCTTCTCCCTCTCCTTCTGACATCAGCAGTTGGGGCCCTGACTCTTAAAGGCCTGCTGGAGGTGGGTCCTCCTACTGCTGGCCCAAAGCTGAAGGGCTGCACCAAAGGTTGTGCCCATTTGTGTGCCCTTTCATGTTCCCCTCTCAGGAGTGTCCAGACCAAAGCTCCACTGCTGTCTAGACGATCTCATCTCTGCCAGGAAGTAAGGCTATCAGAGAAACCCAGACTCCAGTAGTACAACCTGTCCAATACCAACTCTCCAAGCAAGACAAGTGATGCTTTATCCATTTAAAGGGCCCTGGGCAAATATTTGTGGATGATTCCCTTTTTACTTTTTCCATATTAACCACCACCCTCTCTCTTCTTCCCAACCCCGGCATTTTCCTCCTTCTCTCTTCCTCACCATTAGTCTGCTGGTTCACTGCTGCAGCTTTCCTTTTCTGTGCCTGCTGATGGGAGGGTAAGTGCATGCTGCCTCCTCCTTCTAGTCCATGCTGGCCAACACAAGCACGTATCTATCTTCTTCCATTCCAAGTGGGCCAATAGAAGTACATCTCCACCTTCTTCAAGCACACACAGGCCTATGCAAGTGCATCATTAGCTATCTTCCACCTTCCAACCCATGCAGGCTGGTGCAAGTGTGGTGTTAAAAGCCTTGTACTATGGGCAGGTGTGTAGCTCAGGGTATTAGGCACCTTAAGTGAACTTTCAGCATTGAACCCTTTCTCCCCAAAAATAACTTTCAGGCCACATAGGTCCCTCTGAGATTCTAATAATTAAACTCCACAATTATTATGACCCCAGCACCACCCCTCTCAGAACAATCCTGTAAAAACACACTTTTAAAGATTAAACTTTGTTTTGTATGTATATATAGACTACAAATATGTTTTAGAAGTCATGTCAATATATGATGAATGTGTCATCTGTTAATTTTTGGGGTAGGTAGATTACAAAAAAAGAATCAAGAAATACACATATTTATAAATTAAAAGAAATCTATACTGCATTGGTTGAAGATAATCTCTGAAATAGCTGACTGGTTAGCTGGACTGAATTAGGATGTTTCCCCTTACTACTAATCATAGGAAAAAATGTAGATTCTGTTGTCACCTCGGTAATTTTAACAACAAACAAATCAACACTCACCAAAATATTCTTTCATATAATATTATATATGAACAAAAATTTTTAAAGTGGGAGGTGAGGTTTCATACTTGGCCGACAATCGATTCCATCCAAGTAACCTGTGACATTTAAACATAATCATAAACACCCAACCAACCACCCATCAGTTCAAACAGTCAATATTTTATTTTAAGCAAAAAAAAAGTTTGTATTATGTTTATAAATCTAAACAACCAGTGGGGCATTTGCTAGCATTTACAAGCTTTTTTAAAAAAAGATTTTTTTGATTGCCAGTAATCTGATTTTGTATTTTTCATGGTGCTTTTTAGATTTATAAACATAATAACATTTTTTTTATTAAAATAAAATAAACTGTTGACTGTTTGAACTCTTCCTTACAGTCAATAAATTCCTGGGACTCACCACTCCACTACCTCATCCCTAACAATAGAAACCTACTGTAACAAATTAGCCAAATTCTTCACTGACAAAATTTGCTGCATAGGAACAGAACTTAACAGTGAAAGTCATCTCTGTGATAACTATTACCAAAGAACACCCTCCCCAGCCAGTGCTATCTACATCCTCCCACTCCCTCATTGCCTTCTATCTCCTACATATTGTAAAAGTGGACTCCCTCCTCTATAGCCACAATCCCAAAACATGCCCAAAAGTCACCCTTCCCCTTGTGGCTCATCAAACAAACCAAATCTAGACTACTGAACCAACTCCAGCTTATCAATACTTCACTATCAGAAGAAGAAGACCTAACAAAATATTTAAAAAAGCTCTTTTTAGCCTTACATTGAAGAGCCAAACTTAGATCCAAATGATGTGAGCAACTGCTGCCCTGTCTTAAAACTTTATTTCCTCAGTAAGATTATCAAAAAGTAGTACTGCAACTAAACAAATTCCTACTTACTACAAAGCACCTAGATCTTTTTTTTTTTAATGGATTTTCACAATCTTTAATGATACAACATAATAATACATTCATATTGATAACATAATTATATAAGAATATCATGTTTTCATATATTATTAATCAATATCTGTTATATAAAGGTAATCCAGGAGAAGATAATTTACTGAGCAAGTTAATAAGGAAACATAACATATAAAGAAATCTAGGGAGATTTAATCCCCCCCCCCCCCCCCCCCCCCCCCTTATAGTCAGAGATAATAAGCCACTATCCTTCATTTGCTCCTATCCATTTAGCTGTGTCTATGGGGTGGGAATCTAAGAAAGAATGAAGTGAGGAAACTTCCAAAAATACATATTCATGTTCTTTATATATTATCTCACATATGCACGGAAATCTTAACATAAACCTAGCTCCCCTAGCAAGAATATCTTTTAATCTCAAAAATTCCTTCCTTCTTGTTTGAGTACTTCTCGCTAAGTCTGGGTAGATCCAAATCTGCTGGCCATAAAATTTCTCCATACGATGTCTCAGGAACATTTTTAGGACTTCATCCCTTTCAGATTGAAATAAAAACTGTACAAAGAGAGTAGTTCTTAATTTAATCTCAGTACTTATGGAAGTTTCTAATACCTCCGTCAAATTTACTTCCTCTACTTGTTGATTTTCTAATTGGTTCTCAGTTTTCCCACTTGTAGGTATATAATATATTTTAGCAAAAGCTGGTATAGCTTATTGGGGCATTTTTAATATATTCTGTAAATAATCCACAAACATATCCCTAGCTGATATTGGTTTCTGAATTGGAAAATTTAAAACCCTTAAGTTAGAGTATTTCAATGTATTTTCAATAAATTCTAATTTCTTTACATTTACCATTTCGGTTTTAACGAAATTCTTTTGTAAAGATTCTACTCTATCTAATCTTTTTTCACATTTGTCTACTTTACTCTTACTATAGGCATTCACATTTTCCAAATCCAACACTCGTTTTTGATGATTAGATGTTAACTGAGTCAATTTTATAATTGCCATTTCTAGTGATTTGATTGCTATCCACACCATTTCTAAAGTGATTGGTGTCATTGATGGAAGTATTAGTTCTAACTCAGGCTTTTGATCCTCTTTACCCTCCACAGCTAGGTCCTCCTTTCCCATATCGATAATTGAAATATTACTAGAAGCCTCTTCCAACGGAATAGGACCCGTTATATTTGTTATATTTTTAACTGGTGGGGAGGGAATACAAGGAGCACTGGGACTCAAAGAGACCTCTGCCCTAGGTGTCACTTCTTGCTCTACAGTGACATCCTTTGCGGCACCTTCCACCAGCATCATAGTTGCTGGCATCATAAAAAAGGATTCAATCTGAGGCTGTGATGGTAAAGGAAGGGGAGACGATGTCATAGCCTCCCGAATCCTTGCCTTTGTTTTTATATGAGGCATATTTGCTGAGACAGTACTTTGAAGAAAAAAGCAGATTTAAATCACCTCTTTTATGTTATCTCTGAAAAAGAGTTTCATAAGATCTCCTGGTCGAGGGAGAGTGGAGAAAATCAGGAGGAGTTAAAGAAATATTTTACTCACTTATTGAAGTTCTTTCAAACAATCAAATGTGTTTCCAGATGAATAGTTGCTGCAAAGATGCGCACCCCTTTGGCACGCTTGGCATCGGCAGCGCGCTGGTGTCGACTGCGCGCTGCTGGGGGTGTTTCTTTTAAGGCCTTCCAGCCCGTGATGTCATCAGCAGCACAACACTCTCCTTTGGGGCTAGGGTAACGCCCTTACCCCCGGTATGCAGAGAAGACACAGTCAATAGCCAAAGAGGAAATATTCACCAGGTAATCCAACCAGCTCTCCTGTGCTGATTCCTCTCTCCCCGAGTTTTCGCTGCTGGGGGCATTTCTTTTAAGGCCTTCAAGCCCGTGATGTCATCAGCAGTGTGACACTTTCCGTTGGGGCTAGGGTAATGCCTTACCCCTGGTATGCAGAGAAGACACAGTCATTAGCCAAAGAGGAAATATTCACCAGGTAATCAAACCAGCTCTCCTGTGCTGATTCCTCTCTCCCCCAAAGCACCTAGATCTGTACTATTCTAGCATTAGATCCACCCACAGAAATGGCTGCAATTAGCCTAGTTGATGAGCTCCAACTCTGTTCAGAGCTTGGAGAAACTGCCCTATTGATACTCCTGGATCTCTTTGTAGCATTCAATACCATAGACCTTGGTTTAGAATGTTATGAAAATACCAAAAGGTGAAATTACTACTTACCTGATAATTACCTTTCTTCTAAGGAAGGCAGGTCAATCCACACAAGAGGGTTATGCACCTCTACCAGCAAATGGAGACAGAGTAAAAGTTGACGCCACAGACATGTAGCCCTGTCCCGACATCTGCCTGCCAGTATTCTCTGAAAAAGCTTAACTGCAGACAAACTGGTCATACAAGAACATGATTATTAACAACCAGTCATATTTCCACTCAGACTGGAACACAGAGCTCCACCAAAAGCATTAACATGCACTAATCTGAGGGGCTGGATATGTCACTTACCAGTTCTTTGAACAGAATAACCATCTGCATTGTCTGCAAGAAGGGATGAATGAAAAGCAAGTAGGCAGCCGAGGGCAGGTTGTGGATTGACCTGCCTTCCTTAGAGGAAAGGAAATTATCAGGTAAGTAGTAATTTCTCCTTCCTCTGCACAAAGCTACTCTTGAACAGGGCAAGAGGCTGTCCACAGTGCAGACAATACCGCATGCGTGAAGGTTGTGCCCTTCGGAACCTGAATATCCAAGAAACAATGTTGGGAAGGTGTGTAGGAATATCCTGTCGCTGCCCGGGAAATCTTAGCAGGAGAAAATAACCAACTATCTGCACATGATACTGCTGGAGCTCTAGCAGAATGTGCTCTAAGTTACTTAGAGAAAGAATTCTTGACATCTGAGTTATAGCTACCTACTTTGTCAGATCCCCTTGTTTATCTCCACCAGGAAGCATAAACAATTGATCAGACTACCTGAAATAGATGAAGGCAGCAGTACAGCAGCTTGAGGGGGGGCCTTCCAGTCTTTTGCATTGACTGTCACATATATGATTTTTTACCCGCCAGTGAGAGGTTGTATGTATGCACCAGGAGAAAAGAGCTCCTGTCTCTCAGAAAATGAGTCTGATCTCTGGAGGCTAGAGTGGCAGACCTGGAGGTGCTGAGGCAGACAGAAAGGTATATAGATGAGACCATCAGGGACATAGTAGCCAAGTCCCAACTCCAGTCTGGCAGCCCTGGTGCTGCCTTGGAGGAGGAAGGTCTCCTGGTTGGAGAGCATCAACCTGGTGCAGCAGGAAATGATCCTGTAGCAAGGACCTGCTCTCCATGTGGGCACCAACAACATGTGAAAATGTGGGAGGGAGGTTCTGGAAGTCAAATTTTGGCTTTTAAGTAGAAAGCTGAAAACCCAAACCTCCAGGGTAGGATTCTCTGAAATGTTCTCTGTTCCATGCACAGGTCCCCAGAAGCAGGCAGAGCTCCACTCAATACATGGATGAAACGATGGTGCAAGGAAGAGTGATTCAGTTTTGTAAGGAACTGGGGAACCTTTTGGGGAAGGGGGTCTTTTCTGAAGGGATGGGCTCCACCTTTACCAGGGTGGAGCCAGGCTGCTGGCAATAACCTTTAAAAAAGAGATAGAGCAGCTTTTAAACTAGAACAAAGGGGAAAGCCGACAATTGCTCAGCAGTGCATGGTTCAGAGGGAGGTATCTTTGAAGGATACTAATGAAACATTAGAGTTAGGGCATCCCAAAAGAGAGGTTCCAATAATAAGAAAAGTAGTCCATGTGCCTATAAGTAAGAATCAACTGAACTAAAAGAGGGAAAAAAAAAGAGGAGAGACCATATAACTGAAACTCTAGCAGTTGCCCATCGAATACAGATAAAATACAAGGCTTTATGTACCATACACAAACTAATATATGATAAAGAAGCAGACTGGCTAAACACAGCCTTACGAGTACACGTCCCACAAAGAAACCTCCGCTCAGCAAACAAAGCACGACTAACAATCCCTTCAGTAAAGTCAGCAAAACTAACTCAAGTGAGAGAAAGGGCTTTATCATTGGCTGGGTCCATACTATGGAACACAATGCCCCCTGAACTCAGATTACAGAATAATCTCAAAACTTTTAAGAAAAATTTAAAAACATGGCTCTTTAAAAAATCCTTCACTAAAGAGTCTGGAGGGTAGAGAATGAAAGTACACGGAAACGCAGATGAGAATGATTTTATTCAATCCTACATTTAAGAAGTAATATCTCAAAGAGATGGTAACTCAATAATATACATGGACTAGACCAACCTTGCTCAAATATTGATTTTATTTATGAAATTGTAACTGAACTTTATTGGCACCTGTTAGAATGTACGATAACCTACATTATATACCTTAGTCTATGTGCCTATCTGTAAACCTTTGTGATGGTATATAACTTAGCGACGGTATAGAAAAGTTTTTAAATAAATAAATAAATTCCAAATTATTCTTGACAACTGAAAAGCAAAATGTTAATAAAAACAAAAAACACACGTTGAAATGTTTTTATACTAATGCCAGAAGTCTAAGAAGTAAGATGGGAGTGTTAAGAGTATTTAGCAGTGAATGATGACATAGATTTAAGTGGCATCTCAGAGTCATGGTGGAAGGAGGATAATCAATGGGACAAAGCTATACCGGGGAACAAATTATATCAGAATGACAGAGTGGAGCAACATGGATGCACCGATTTTATAACATGCACGTGCCATAAAATTGGATGACTGTGCAAACACGCGCGCCGCATTTTAGAATCCGCGTGCACATGTGCGGTGAAGTTTTGCAAATTACGTGTGGCAATGCAACTCTCCAGCAGAATTAGTCTGCCCCACGCCTCACCGGCCACATGTCAAAATACTCCAGCATCTGAGATGACTATAAATTGTCTGGATTTGTGTATCCTTTGTGCAGAGACATCAGTACTACCACCACAACTTTGTAGAAGGTTCATATGCGCAACCATCAGCCTGAAGGTTAATGCCTGAAAATTATGACATCTCAGAACGGCCAAGGTCAGGAAACGCTGATATTCCTGGCAAGTGCATAGACATGCCTCCGTCAGAAATGAAGACATGCAAAACTTCTCTAATGCATAGTTTTCCTCCAGAAGGAGTGAAATACAAATAACGCTCAACTTCCTTAAGAATGATAGAAAAAGGGGGTTAGTGGCCCGCAATTTTCTTTTTGTTTGCAATCTGGGAACAAGCATGATGGCCTTCAACACCAACAGCCTCATTAAAGTAGTCTCTATCGGCACTCTGTTAGGTAGAGAACTGTAAGGAGAAATTCTTCCATCTTCTCCTTTTCGTTCATTAATTTTTACCATAGGCAATAGAGATGTGAATCGTGTGATCGATCGTCTTAACGATCGATTTCGGCTGGGAGGGGGAGGGAATCGGATCGTCGCAGTTTGGGTTTTTTAAATATCGTGTAAATCGTGCAAATCATGTAAATCGAAAACCGGCACACTAAAACATCCCTAAAACCCACCCCGACCCTTTAAAATAAATCCCCCACCCTCCCAAACCCCCCCCAAAATGCCTTAAATTACCTGGGGTCCAGTGGGGGGGGAGGGGAAGGGGGAGGGCGGGAAAACCGGCACACTAAAACAACCCTAAAACCCACCCCGACCCTTTAAAATAAATCCCCCACCCTCCCGAACCCCCCCAAAATGCCTTAAATTACCTGGGGTCCAGAGGAAGGGTCCCGGTGTGATCTTTTACTCTCGGACCTCCGTGCATTGTAGAAATGGCGCCGGCGCTACCTTTGACCGACAGGTCAAAAGTAGCGCCGGCGCCATTTTGTTTTTTTGTCCCCCCGATGTCAGGAGCGTAGGAGATCGCTCCCGGACCCCCGCTGGACCCCCAGGGACTTTTGGCCAGCTTGGGGGGGCCTCCTGACCCCCACAAGACTTGCCAAAAGTCCAGCAGGGGTCCGGGAGCGATCTCCTACCGCGAATCGTTTTTCCGTATGGAAAAACGATTCGACTGCAGGAGGTCGTTCCGGACCCCCAGGGACTTTTGGCCAGCTTGGGGGGGCCTCCTGACCCCCACAAGACTTGCCAAAAGTCCAGTGGGGGTCCGGAACGACCTCCTGCAGTCGAATCGTGTTGCCGTATGGCCGGCGCCATTTTGCGCAAAATGGCGCCGGCCGTACGGCAACACGATTCGACTGCAGGAGGTCGTTCCGGACCCCCGCTGGACTTTTGGCAAGTCTTGTGGGGGTCAGGAGGCCCCCCCAAGCTGGCCAAAAGTCCCTGGGGGTCCAGCGGGGGTCTGGAACGACCTCCTGCAGTCGAATCATTTTTCTGTACGGAAAAATGATTCGTGGTAGGAGATCGTTCCGGACCCCCGCTGGACTTTTGGCAAGTCTTGTGGGAGTCAGGAGGCCCCCCCCAAGCTGGCCAAAAGTCCCTGGGGGTCCAGCGGGGGTCCAGGAGCGATCTCCTATGCTCCTGACGTCGGGGGACCAAAAAGCAAAATGGCGCCGGTGCTACCTTTGACCTGTCATATGACAGGTCAAAGGTAGCGCCGGCGCCATTTCTACAACGCACGGAGGTCCAAGAGTAAAAGATCACACCGGGACCCTTCCTCTGGACCCCAGGTAATTTAAGGCATATTGGGGGGGTTCGGGAGGGTGGGGGATTTATTTTAAAGGGTCGGGGTGGGTTTTAGGGTTGTTTTAGTGTGCCGGTTTTCCCGCCCTGCCCCTTCCCCTCCCCCTTCCCCCGATTTACGATTTTTTGACGATAAATCGGGGGAATTGTTATTGTATCGCGGCTCTAACGATTTTTGACGATTTAAAATATATCGGACGATATTTTAAATCGTCAAAAAAGATTCACATCCCTAATAGGCAATCCCCAGAAGGGAAATGCATGTCCACTATCTGCTGGAGAAAGAGAATACTGGCACGCTATCGGGCTGGGGTTATATGTCTGTGACATCAGCTTTTGCTCTGTCTTCATCTGCTGGTGGGGGTGCATAGCCCACTTGTGTGGATTGACCTGTCCGAGTGCAGAGGAAATAATAATTTATCTTCTCCACTAAATAAAACTGGGGGGAGGGGCCCACTATTACGGCAAAGCCCCCATGATAGTGGGTCCTCTCCCCGCAAAAAACATCATGGCTTAGTCACGTGGATCCAGGTCTAAGTTTATACCTGAGACAATGGAGGGTGTCTGATCTAGAGGGAAGCTACGATTAAGATCTCAATTGTATTGATGCATTGAGGCTGATAAGGCCAGGACTATGCAGTTAGAAATTAGATTTTAAGTTCCTCTTTCTTCTATATAATTAAATAATGCAGAAACAGTTAAAGGCTGGACATGTGATAGAGGGCTATGAAGCAAGCACATAGAAATGAGTAAGAATATAGCCAGTTAAAACAAGTAGTTGTTTACTTCTTAAAAGACAGTTAGGATTGCATAGTTTAGCTGCACCTGTGATTAATGAATATTTAATGAGCAAAGTACTGCAGTTCTGCTTTTTGACAGCCAATCAGTGTAATGATGCAGTTCCTCTTTTTCTAGAGATATATAAAGGGAATTAATTAATAGGAGAGTATAGATAACAGGAGTGCTCAAACCGGTCCTATAGGCCCCCCCAGCCAGTCAGGTTTTCCGGATATCCCTAATGAATATGCATGATATTTATTTGCTGGCACTACCTCTTGTGTATGCAAATATTTCTCATGCATATTTATTATGGATATCCTAAAAAACCAACTGGCTGGGGGGCCCATAAGACCAGTTTGAGCACCCATGTTTTATAGGATAATTCTCAATGCCCTTGCCTTATATGTAAGAAAGCAGACGTGAGAAAGTGTATTTAAAGCTGAATTGTAAGTGCGAAATTAAGCATTGCTTCCTGAACTTTTTGTGACAGCAAGCCTCTGCGTACACATATATTGAATAACGGGAAGTGGTTTGACTGCTATGAAATGGACTGTCTGATTTGAATATTTTTACAGTCGTATCAAGGGAAACAGAGACCTCGACATGGGTTCAGTGACTTACCCAAGGTCACAAGGAGCGGCAGTAGGTCTTGAATCTTGATCCACTGCTCTAATCACTAAGCTACTCCTCCAGTTTTATTAAAATAGCAAAGTGGCCCCCACTTTATAACACCCTCTCCAATAGAGGGTTTTTTGGTATCAATAGGCCATCACTGGAAAACTCAAGGAATTTCTCCCATCCATTCCATGAGCATTACAACAAGGTCTCCTGAAATATACTTCCCCACAGGGAACTTATTCACTTGTCCTGTGCTGGGTTGATTCATTCAGAAATGTATTTAGCTCCACCTACAGAGTACAGGTTTCAACCCTTCCAGCTTCTTCAACTGTTCTTTTCTGTATTTCCAAGCATTGCTCTCTAGTCTAGACTGTGAACCTCTCTCTCAATATTCTCACTGATACTCCCTAGGAAAAGAACTTCACTCTTGCCTTTCATCTCACTAGGGCAAAACTCTCCTCGGAAAGATCCCTTTCACTTCTCTCTCCGGCTTAAAACAGTTTCTCACTTCTTATTCTTATGGCAATTTTGTTTTGCAAATAGAGATTACACACAATATGCAAAGTGCCTTAAAATGAATAAAAATATAGACATTTTGGGGTAGCGTGTCTTTTTTTTTATGCATGAAGCACTATTTCTGAAAAAATAGATTTGCTGTTTTGCAAATAGTAAAATTTTGTGTACAGCTCAAATTCATTATTAATGAACTACTGCAATGTAACATAATGCAAAGCAGCTTATTAATGAATGCTTTGAAATCCACCATGCAATGAAGTGTAGTTACCTTTCTTTAGCAGTCCTGGGAGCTATATTATACATGTAAGTTTGCTACCCATCCCATTTGCATGGGTAGCCAAGTTAAATGCAAAACAGGTTGCTAAGGCATAATTTATTTAGTCCATCAGCCTTCTAATTCCTATTCACAGGGGTCTCTGTTTATCTTCTACTGACAGACAACACCTATGGCACACCAAGGGAGTGGGTACACAGGACTCTGTCACTCTGTAAGAGAATGAGTTGAGCTTTGATAAGGCAACAGGGCCTTACATTATGCTAACCTGTTTTGGCCTTTTCATTACAAACTGCACCAGATTTTGACAATGTACACAAAGATTTTGCAGTAAATCCAATGCCAAAAATTGTCACAAAAATTAAAATGCCAAAATTTCAATTACGTATGAAGGGAGAAATGTTCTTTTCGCATATCATTCAAGAGAGGATAATTTTATAACTGTGTGGGTAGGGGTAACATCTTTACTCCAGATTTTCAATGTAAACTTATACCAATGTTTGTTTTGAAAATTCCCAGGTAAGTGCACTGGTATGTGTATAAAGTCTCATGCACAAAGTTACACTGGCACTATCGGAGGTGTAACTTGTGTGTTAACTTATATGCAAACTTTTCAATATTAAAAAGTATGCGTGTAAGTCCCAACTCCACACCAATTCCACCCCAATGTTTTATGCACATAATTGGCTTTGAAAATCAGGACCAATATGTCTATGTATGTGTTTTTATCCTATTCAGTATGCATTCAATCAGTTTATTTCATGCTGTAGGAAGAAAATGATTCTGTCCATACTTGTCATGTAGAACCTTTTCAAGGAATAACATAACTTCATTATATTTTCTAATCAATTAGAATGTATTACTTAATTAATTTAATTTCTTATAAATAAATCAAAGATATGTACATAACAGAAACAAAAATTATACACAATAAAATTTATAAACAATATAAAAAAAACAGGCAATTTTTTTAAGACCAGTTATCACAATAAACTTAACAGAAAGACAAAGCTTAAAAGAAATCTGAATAATCCTGTATTTAACATTTATTAAACCTTCACAATCTATAGACATATATTTCATAATATTCTCTTTTATCCAGAATCATCTGTTCAGGAAAAGTATATAGTAACATTCTACTCAAGCTCTGGTTATTACCCTTCATTGCTCTTTTTTATGTGCTAAAGAGATCTTCCAGTCAATAGTGGTACAAACTTGCTGCTAGACAGCATTGCTAAGCCATTCTGCTGCTCCTGCTAGATGATCTTCCATCTCCCCAGTCCCCACTAATGATACCTGAGCATACCAAAGCCTTACACATCACACCATTCTGATTGACCTTGACACCTCTACTTGGGAACATCACGTATCTGTACAAATGATCTGTAAGAGACTGCCTTATTTCATCTCCCTTTTGGCCCTCTACCACTCTATGGGCCTGATTTTAAAAAGCATTTACTCAAGTAAAAACCAGGTTTACTGGAGTAAATTCACTTTACTTGAGTAAGTGGGTTTTTGAAAATTGCTACAATATATGCCATTGACTTGTCTATAGGATTTACTCACATAAGTGCACTTTACTTGAGTAAATGGCTTTTGAAAATTGCTACAATAGTAGCTACATTTACGCATGTAACTCCTTTTGAAAATTACCCCCTTAGTAAAGAAGCATACAAATTTCCATATATAAAACCAAATCCCAGGACCCCCATTTCTATACCCTATTTTCCCCATTCCCCTGCCCTTATCACTGCCCTTTGAATCGATGCTAAGTGTGTTTAAATTCTGTTGCAATTTTAATTACTACCACTTCTGCTGCTAGTTTATTCCATGGAGTGAAAAGTACCTCAAAATGCCAATGAAAAAAAAATTCACTCAAAAAACTTAGCTAGAAAAAACTTTTTGAATTGTTAATATTTGATCTTCATATTTGTATTTATTTACATTTCTAAACCACCCTTACCGAAACCCTGGGCGGTGTACAATAAAACATACACAATTAAAATATCTCGCAAACATATTCTCCCAGAAAAAGAAAAAAAGACAGCTGCAAACAAGCATAATAATACCACTGCAACAGAGGCCACAAATTTACAAATTTCATCAACTCATGATGGAAATGCCAAAACCAAACAAAAAAATGGATTTTTAGTACTTGGCTGACTGTTTTTGACTGTTTGTCATGTGAAGTTCACAAGGCAAAGAATTCCACAAGATAAGGGAGGCCACTGAAAGGGAGCACTCCCTCCATACGAGCCGGATGCACTGTTGGAATTTCCAACAGGTCTTTTTGGGAAGAATGCAGAGCACAAGTTGGATTATAAATCCTAAACAGGGCAGTAACTCAGGGACATGAATCGTAAGCTAGAAGTTTATGTACAATGATTACCACTCTGTACATTACTCTGAACTGGACTGGAACCCATCTGAACTCTCTTAGTATTAATGAGATGTGTTCTTTCATTGATTTTCCTGATAGCCTCACTGCTGCATTCTACAACAGTTGTAAAGATCTAAAGGTAATAGCCAACAACCCCAAATATAACACACAGCAGTAATCCAGCTTTGGTAACACAATTGCCTGTACCGTTGCACAAAAATCTGCTGTGTTCAATAAGGGTTTTAAACTGCGCAAGACTAGCAATTTGTAAAAAAAAAAAACAGACCAAATGACAGCTTTAATTTGATTATTAAATGTCAGAGCAGAATCAATACCTAAACTCTTGACATACGGTGACACCTGTATACACGTATTTTCCAACCTCAAAGTAAAGTTCTGTTACGGGCTTGCTTGCTGAAGTATGAGAATTTCAGTCTTTGCAAGATTTAAAGCCATCTTATTCTGTATCAACCACTGCCTAACAGCAGAAATGCAGCATGCAAAAATGGTGGATATTTCCTCCCGGGAAGAGTTTATCTGGACCCAATGCACCACACGACTGCATAAATGACTCTTATGACTTATGTCCTAGTTGTTGCATCATGGGATATAATGATCAGTCATAAAGTGTTGCACTGGAGGTGGACCCTTGGCTTGATGCAGGATTGGTACGGCCCTCTGGTCAGACTCAGAGAGCGCCTGCCACCAGGAGGCGGAGCACACAAGTAGACAGAGGCTAACTGGAGCTTCACCAATAACAGTCCAGGGTTTCCGCAGGTTGAGCTCTTGGGTACCCGGACCACCTGGACTTAGGTGGGCCTCTGGTGGTCTCCTGGAGAGGCAGCAGAGGGTTGTGCCCACCTCGAGCAAGGGTGCCTGGCTGATGCAGAGTGGATGGGCTAGACCTGAACCGGAAGCTCCGGAGACCTCAGGGAGGCAACAGTTCAAGAAGGTTCTCCGAGCGAGACAGGCAACACCTGTTGCTCTAGCCAAATGGAAGCCACGGTTGGTTTCCAAGCAGGTTGGTCGAATGGTCACAGTAGGCCAGAAGAGAGTGTCTGAGTGAAGCGCAAGGGTCAGAGCCAGAATATCAGTCCAAGAGAAGTCAGCAAAGCAGGGGTCAATACCAGAATCAGTCCAGGCGTAGTCTAGGCAAGCGAGGGTCGGTTCCAGGTGGTAGGCAAGAGAATGGTCAGGCAGGCAGTGGTCAGTTCCAGGCAGTAGGCAAGAGAATGGTCAGGCAGGCAGAGGTCAGTACCAAAGGTCAGTCCAAAAAGGTATTACCTGAGAAGGATACAGGAACACATGGAGCCACTGGGAACAGAAGATACAGGAACACGGTGACCCTGGAACAGGAGACACTGGAACAGGAGAACATTGAAATACAAAGGCAAACTAGCACACCAACGGTGTTGACCCGATTGCCAAGGCAGGGATCAGGGGTTTGAGCCCTGCCTTATATACAGGCTCTTGTGATGTCATCCAAATGCGCCTCCCTTGGTTTTCCCACGCTTGCCCCTTTAAAAGACTGGACGTCGGCCACACGCGCGTCTAGGGGCAGGGCAGAGGTGGCCGAAGACGCGGAGCCCAGTTGGGAGCTCCGCTGCAAGGTCTGCAGGGACGAGAATGCTAAGGAAGGCCGTAGGGATGCACAGAGCATGATAGCTTGTGTGAAAGGATGTGGCTCAGAAGCTGCATTGAAAAAAACAACAACAAATTTTAAAAGTTTCAGGTAGAGAGGAAATTGTGAGTGGGTCTGGTTGCAGGGACAGCTAGGAAGTGATAGGTTTGTATCAGTTAACAGGAAAAGCGTGACTGGAGGTAGGGATTAAAAGTGATTTAGTTAATGCTGGTTATGAAGGCTTTTAAAATATTGTTTTGCCTTGAAGAAAAGAAAAGAAGAAGCAACACTGGTGCAGCAGGGCTGTGCTGAACAGGGTGTGGCCCTGGAAAAGCTGCCAGAGTGGGCTGTGAGTGCACTGAATGGAAACAGGATAGGGTCCTCTTCCAGCAAGCAAGCTACTCTACAGGAAGGAGTGCAGTCATGTATGTCTGGCTGGTAGGAATTCACAGCTCTCCGGAGCCAGAGGAAAGAGAAAACCTTAGGCTGGAGGCATGGGTGCTTGAGAGAAAAGCAGAGGCTGGGAAGCCAGAAAGCCCACTCCTAGGTGCCCCGGCCGGGAGAGAGATGGGTGGGTGCAGATGGTGCAGAGATAAAGGTGATTGCAGCAGAGATTGATCAGGTGCTCAGTGAGCTCTGGCAATGTGCCCTATGAGGAGAGACTGTGGTGAGCTCAGAAGGAGGCAGCACTGAGAAGCCAGAGGTTGGTGCTACAGATGGTCTGGATGAAGATCCTGTAGGGTGCCCAAACACTACCAGGAGTCCCAAAACACATTCCATGAGAAGCCCAGAGAAGGGAGCAGAGAAGAACCCTGAGAGAGGGGTCATATAGAGCCCTAGGGAGGGAGACACAGACTGCCTAGGAGGAGGCAGTATTGAGTGGCCAGTGGGCTGCAGCACCAATTGGCCAATTGGAAGTGCTACAGAAAGTCTGGAGGAAGACCATGTAGGATGTCCAAACACTGCCAGGAGCTGAGAGCCAACTCCCATGAAAAGCCAAGAAAGAAGACACAGAAATGCAAGGAAGAGATGACTTGGAGAGCCCAGAGGGTAGTGCTGTGGAGACCCCAGTAAGTGAGGTTATAGAGGAGCCTACAACTGGCATGGGTGAGTGGCCTAAGTGTACAGAGGTGGAAACTGTGGAGAGCCCAGAGGGAGGCACTGCAGAGTTTACAGCTGAGGAGACTGCAGACAGCCCAGTGGGGGAATGCTGCAGAGTGAATAGAGGAGGAAACTGCAGAGAGCCCAGAGGGAGGTGCTGCAGAGAACCCAGAGGAAGAATCAACGGAGAGCCCAGAGGATGGCACTGTGGAGACTCCAGTGAGTGAGTGAGGCTGCAGAGGAGCCAGAAAGGGGCTCTATATCAGAGATATCAGATACCAAGAAGCAGGTGCAGCTGGTTATAGAGGAACCAGCACTTGTGGTTCCCCATTTGGTCCATAAAGCTCCATCAAGGTGGAACTGAAACTCAGAGCCAGCAAAGGACTCAGTTAAAGGACTGGGGATTTGCATTGCATCAATGGCATACTGGGTGGTGGTCATGATGCTGTTGAGGATAACCCTAAGAGATAGGGGTAAGCATGTCATTAGTTCCCCGTTCCCAAGCATAGCCGGTGGGAAACCAGAGGAAGGGGAATGGGATGTCTTGAAGTCTCCTGGATGGCATCCAGGCAAGAGTAGGGACGCTTGGCCCGACAGGCCCAAGGTGAGGGGAGGGGTATATGAGGCAGTGCCCCAGTGTTTCCTAATTTACCTGTGCAAGACCAGGCTAGACGCCTGGTCCACCTTAAATCCACTAACTAGAGTATGCTCTATGTGCGGGATCCTGTGGGACAGGTGGGGCTCAGAAGACGTAACCAGAGACTGGGGAATAAGAGCTGGGATCCAGGTGGGGATAACCAGACCAGGCCCAGGTCTCCGGGAGGAAGGCAGTTCCTGTATCGTAACACTGTCCAAACACTAAGCGGAGATGAAGCAGTACAAACTGTGAGTAGAGAGAGTACACTCTCTGAAGGTAAAGGCAGTCTACTGTGATATATATAATGGAAGCTGTGAATAAAGATTATGTTTTAAGAAAGGCTGGAGTCAAACTAATGTATGTTTCCAGGCCTGTGAGAATCACGGCTCGTTCCCACTGGGACATGTATATGAGTGGATAGTTCAAAAAATTTTATCATTCACCCCGAAGAAGAGCATACCATCAAAATGCTGCAGCATTGGGATTTTGAATGGACTATCTTACTCAGTTACGAGAAGTCTTCTGAGATCATTGATTCTGCTCCTGTGCAGTTGAATTTGCCACAGATAAGTGATGATACAGATAAGTGATTTTTGAGTCTTATAAGTCATGGATGAAACATATTTTCATAATTTAAAAGTAAAAAAACCATATTTAAGTGAGTTTTTTGTCATCTTTATGACCGTTGATTGTATCCCATTATGCAACAACTAGGACATAAGTCATAACAGTCATTTTTGCAGTCCAAGGTCATATATTACAAACTCAAAAGGTTTTTTCTAGCAGAGTTTTCTGAGTGACATTTTTTCCATTGGCATTTTGAGCTACTTCATTCCAGGCATCCGCCACCCTCCTGGTAAAGAAACATTTCCTCAAGTTTCCTCTGAACCCTTCGTCCCTCCAGTTTCATAACATGACCCCTTTGTCCTTGAATTTTTTTTTCTATGGAAAATATTATCTTGTATTTTATTGATGTGTACTAAATATTTGAATGTTTCTATCATATCCCCTTTCTTCTATTTTTCCTCCAGAAAAAAATATTTTGAGTTCCTTAAGCCTTATTGTGTACAACTTGTGTTGCAGGTCCTGCACCTCCTGCTCTGGAAATGTCAGAAATCATTTGACCTCTAGATTGATTTTGCATAGAATCCTATCTTGAGAAAGTACAAACAGTAAAGAAACATTCTGAGCTGGAACAGGAAGATGGACTCACTTGGTTAGTGAACTGAGGCAGACAGACTTGAATGACTTCCTAAGAGAACAGCATTAATTCTCCAAAAACAGAGATTGCAATTTGCTTTTAATGGATTCCCTGAGCTGCATTACAGCAAATTGGCTCTTTGATGGCATGACCTGAATACATAGGGAACATAAACACTTTGTTAAAATGTTAGTAAACCAAAGGGCAGGTCTGTAACATGACCATAGGCTGTATTTTATGGCACGGCTATTTTCTTAGCATTTAAATGAGTATACTTCACTTTAAATGAGCTTGATTCATTATTCTATTTAAAACATGCTACAGTTGCCATTCTGTCCTGCAAACTACATAATGAACAATGGAAAAAGTTATCATTTCTTATCTTTCAGATCTTTTCAGTCAGTTCATGTTTAAGAATTTTTTTTGTACTGGCTTCTGTCTGATTTTTACTATATGTACAGTTCTTCTATACATCTCAAGCCTACACGTCAAAGAATACAAATAATCTTGTTTTCTTTTCCTACATAAGCAATATCTTCAGTCTGAATCTATGAGCACTTTTTAAATCTGTGCTTATTGGAGGAACCCATGATAACCCAAGTCTTTAATGAGTCCAGCAGAGAATATCTTACACTGATAATAAATGTAACAGTAACAATATATGTTTTTCTTATTATTTCTTTTAAAAACTTATGATTTTGGCAGCTAATGCAAGAAACAGAGAGAAAGAACATTGATTAAGCTTGTTAGAGAGCCAAAATTGTGGGATCATCCCTTTGGAACAATAAATAAAAGGTATTTCTTCCCAACAGACCTGGATTTACACATAGGCTATCCAGGCAATTTCCTAAGATGCTAAATTTTGAAGGAGCCAAAATACCCAGACCAAAAAGGAGTGCAACAGTGCTAAGAGGCACCTGCTATAGTCATCCACTTTAAAGGGGTGCTGCTATAGCACTTTGGGGGTGATGGGAGAGGGGAGGGGCTTCCCTCACTTTCCATCGCTAGGGTCTCCTAACTCCCCCACAAACTCTTAAATCTGGCCCTATTTCAGATAAGGGGCTGATTCACTAAAGGTTGCTATCATGCATGCTAAACCAGTTTAGCATGCATGGTGTCCTAATCACGAAAACCTTAATGTGCACATTAAGAAACAGGGCTAATGCTTAAGGCCTAAACTTTCAAAGGAGTTTCACACATAAAAATGGCTTATACATAGAAACATACAGAAACATAGAAGTGATGGTAGAAAAGGACCTAATGGCCCATCCAGTCTGCCCCGCAAGCTCTCATAGTTATCAGTTTCCCATACTTATCAGTTACTCAGACCACCAAGGTCAGGGCTCTTGTTGGTTACTGTTTGAGTCCAATTTCCTTTCACCCCCTGCTGTTGAAGCAGACAGCAATGTTGGAATTGCATCAGAAGTGTTGGAATTGCATCAATGTTGCATCAATGTTGGAATTGCATCAGAAGTGTAGTATCAGACTTTTTGGTTAAGGGTAGTAACCGCCACATCAAGCAAGTTACCCCTATGGTTGTTGTCTAAATCCAATTCCTTTTCCTCTTTTCCCTCTGCCGTTGAAGCCACAAGCAATGATGGAGTTGCATCAACATTATGAAGGCTTATTTCTTAAGGGTAGTATCCGCTGCACAAGCAAGTTACCCCCATGCCTCTTACTTCATTCCCCTCCCCCTTGCCTTTAGTGTTTATCTCATGCCCTTTTGAAATCTTTTGTCTTCACCACTTCCTTTGGAAGGGCATTCCAAGTGTCTACCACCCTCTTCATGAAGAAATATTTCCTGACATTGATTCTGAGTCATCTTCCCCAGAGTTTCATTTCATGAACCCCAGTTCTATTGGTTTCTTTCCAGCGGAAAAGGTTTGTTGTTGATCATGCATCATTAAAACCTTTCAAGTATCTGAAGGTTTGTATCATATCTCCTCTGCTCCTCCTCTCCTCCAGGGTTTACATATTTAGGTCATTCAACTTCTCCTCAGAAGTCATTTGATGGAAACCTCACACCATTTTGGTCACCCTTCTCTAGACCACCTCCATCCTGTGTCTGTCCCTTTTGAGATACGGTCTCCAGAACTGAACACAGTACATGTATATGTGCAGTGTATGCAACCTTCCCTGATTTTCCAAAATGGTCACAAACACATGTATACTCGTGTTTTCAAGTAAAGGTCCAAGCTAAAACAGTGAGGGGTAGATTTTCAGACGAGCGCGAACAGCCTACTTTTGTTTGCGCTCCAGGCGCAAACAAAAGTACGCTGGATTTTAGTAGATACGCGCGTAGTCGCGCGTATCTACTAAAATCCTGGATCGGCGCGCGCAAGGCTATCGATTTTGTATAGCCTGCGCGCGCCGAGCCGCGCTGCCTCCCCCCGTTCCCTCCAAGGCCGTTCCGAAATCGGAGCGGCCTTGGAGGGAACTTTCCTTTGCCCTCCCCTCACCTTCCCCTCCCTTCCCCTACCTAACCCACCCGCCCGGCCCTGTCTACACCCCCCCTTACCTTTGTCGGGGGATTTACGCCTCCCGGAGGGAGACGTAAATCCCCGCGCGCCAGCGGGCCTGCTGCGCGCCGGGCCGCGACCTGGGGGCGGGTACGGAGGGCGCGGCCACGCCCCCGGGCCGTAGCCACGCCCCGTACCCGCCCCCAAAACGCTGCCGACACGCCCCCGGAACGCCGCGACGACCGGGCCCGCCCCCCGACACGCCCCCGACACGCCCCCCTCCGAGAACCCCGGGACTTACGCGAGTCCCGGGGCTCTGCGCGCGCCGGGAGGCCTATGTAAAATAGGCTTCCCGGCGCGCAGGGCCCTGCTCGCCTAAATCCGCCCGGTTTTGGGCGGATTTAGGCGAGCAGGGCTCTGAAAATCTACCCCTGAATGTATTTGGAGCATGTCTGAGCATTATTTGCAATTTCGCAAGTATATTCCTATTTTACAAAGAACACACACATGCAAATGTCATCAAGAATAAATGAACACTTACTTTGCTATTTAATGCACCAATTTCAACTTGCATTCTCTTTTTCGATTGCCAGGTTGACTTTTCCCAGTGAGTGGACACTGCAACAGACTAGATCAGTGATGGCTAACCTATGACACACGTGTCAGAGGTGACACGCCGAGACGTTTTTGCTGACATTTCGTGGACTATCGGGAAATTATTATTTTTTCATCGGCTGCACCGAGCCTTTTTTTTTATCGGCTGCGCCGACCCTTTAAAATTAATTTTTTAATATCCACCCCCCCCCCCCATCCCCCCAGGCGCAGGGAGGCTCATGCGGTGCAGCGACAGGCAGATAGGCAAGGCCATGGTGAGGCTCACGTCACCACGGCCCGAAGAAAAAGATCGCGTTTAAATGCGCTGATGCTCCTCCTCCTTCCTGCCTGTGCGGCCCCAGAAGTAAACATTGCCGGAGCTGCGTGGGCAGGAAGGAGGAGGAGGATCATCAGCACGTGCAGAAGAGAAGCAGCGCTTGCGCTTAAGGGCCGAGAAGAGGAAGAGGCCTGGTAGCAGGGCCGCCGCGGCCCGAGAAGATTAGGGCCGCTGCAGAGCCCATTCTGCAGCGACCCGTGAAGAGGAGGCCCAGAGGTGAAAGAAAGGCTGAGGGTCTGTAGAGGGTGTGTGTGTGTGTGTGTGTGTGTGTGTGCGTGTATGAGATGAGTTGAGAGATTGTGTGTGAGAGTGAGGACCTGAAAGTTTGCAGAGACAGCATGAGCTTGAGCAAGACAGCATGTGGGAGTGAGAGAGAGCCTGTGTGTGTGAGAGTCAGACAGCATGTGCCAGTGAGAGACTGTGTGTATGAATGGTTGTATGAGAGAGAGCATGTGACAGTGAGAGCCTGTGCTTGAGCAAGACAGCATGTGGGAGTGAGAGAGAGCCTGGATGTGTGAGTCAGACAGCATGTACAAGAGAGAGAGACTGCGTGTATGAGTCAGACAGCATGTGCTTGAGCAAGACAGCATGTGGGAGTGAGAGAGAGCCTGGATGTGTGAGTCAGACAGCATGAGCAAGAGAGAGAGAATGTGTGTATGAGTCAGACAGCATGAGCAAGAGAGAGAGACTGTGTGTATGAATGGTTGTATGAGAGAGAGCATGTGACAGTGAGAGCCTGTGTGTGTGTGTGTGAAAGAGAGAAATGCATGTGAGAATAAGAACCTGACTGTGTGTTTGAGGGAAGAAGATGGAGAGAAAAGAAACAGAAAAAAAGACAATATAAAAGGAACTGGCAAAAAAATAAGAAAGAGAAGGTGGAAAAAAATAAGAAAGGGAAGGTGGAAAAAAAAAGCCTGTGACCAACCAATTAGAAAATTAAGATCAGACAGCAAAGGTAAAAAAAAATAAATTACTTTTTAGTGATTGGCACATGTAATCTTTGGGAATGTGCAAGAATAGCAATTTCTCTATGCATATCTCGCAATGTACGAGATCAGCATGGAGAAAGTTGAAGCCCACGGGGCCTGCACAGAGGAGACAGCAGAATGGGCTTCAGTGTCAGTAGCAGCAATCGGCACCTCCCCAATAGCCATGTGGCAGCAGTGACAGTGGCAGCAGAGGAATGAGAGAGGTTCCGAGGTTGCTGGCAAAAGAGAGGGGGGTCTGCCTTTAGTGTGTGCATGTGTATGAATGGGACTCTGCCTGGGGGTGTATGTGTGTGAATGCATGGGTGCCTGCCTGGGGGTCTGTGTGTGTGAGAATGAATTGGTACCTGCCTGGAGGATGGAGCAGGAATGGTGTGAAAATGAATAGGAGCCTGCCTGGGGTTCAGTGTGTGTGTGTGTGTGTGTGTGTGTGTGTGTGTGTGTGTGTGTGTGTGTGTGTGTGTGTGTGTGTGTGTGAGAATGACTGGGAGCCTATATGGGTGTGTGTGTTTGTGTGTATGTGAGGGAGCTAGTGAGTGTGAGAGCATGAGTGTGTATGAGAAAATCCAGGAGAGTAAGAGTTTGTGTGTGGGGGGGGGGGGGGGGAGAGAGAGTTTTAATTGAAGATTTAGCCAATGAAATTCAGCAACAAAAAAGTCACTAAGCAGGTAAGGTAAAGAATTATTTGTTTTTGCTTTATTAATAAGTACAGTACATATATTAAAATTATAACTTTTTGTTATTAATTAGAGAAATAAATATCACAAAATTATGGATTTTTCTAGAAGTGACACACCACCCGAGTTATGCTCGTTTGTTTTATGAATTTTGACACACTGAGCTCAAAAGATTGGCCTTCACTGCTATAAGGTAAAGTATACAAACTATTATAACACACTCTATCTGGCAGAGATGTGAATCGGTTCCGGAATCGTTTCTGGTATCATGTTCGTAGAACCACAGGAAATTTTCGTTTCCCGCGGTTCTCTTTTTTTTCGGCTGTCCCGAGCCAAATAAAACTCCCAACCTAACCCTTTAAATCTAATTATTTAGAATCCCCCACCTTCCCGACTCCCCCCAAAACTTTCCTAAAGTACCTGGTGGTCCAGCAGGGGTCCTGGGAGCGATCTCCTGCTCTCGGGCCGTCAGCTGCCAGTAAACAAAATGGTGCTGATGGCCCTTTGCCCTTACCATGTGACAGGGGCTATTGGTGCCATTGGCCGGCCCCTGTCAAATGGTAGGAGCAATGGATGGCCGGCGCCATCTTAAAAAATGGCTTCGGGTCTTCCTATCGCTTTCGGGGACCCCCCAATTCTTGACGGATTAGAAAATATTGTAAGATATTTTCATCCGTCAGAAAAATGATGCACATCCCTACTATCTGGCCTTTTCTCTATTCACTCACTGAACCTTCCTTATAGGCTTGAGGAATAGCTCAATGGTTCCAAGTCTCTGGCCTCCCGCTACTTTTACCAACTTCTAGTCTAGCATTTCCGTGAGTGTTAAAGCTAACATTATGACTATATTTTTCATCTTTATTCATGCACAGAAAGATAGCAGATGGCTTAGTGAGGTTTATGACTGCTGGTCCTATCTGCCTTTAGCAGAATATCTCTAAAAAAGAACATAAGTATATATGCAGTATGTATGGTATGACGCATTATTATAGTAATGATATTCAAGCACCTTATATGCCTTTCTTACAAATATTGGCTCACCTTGGTGGCCTTGAGAACATGAGGCATCCACCTCTCCATTACATCTCACAACTGCCTCTGAAATAGTGCTGAGGACTATGAGTTCAGCTTGGGTGATTGAAATTTGGCTTATAGACCCCTCAGCCCTCATTATGGCCTGTTTCTTCTTGACCTGGCATTGGAGATCTCGACACATGTGACTCAGGTCTTGCACACTCCTGTTTTTGTGGAAGACTGTATTGAGTTGGTGGTAGATTTTCTCTAAGGTCCGCTTTCTCAAGGGATCCTACTCTCCGTGACTCCTTCCCAAACAAGATAAGGTAGACCTTCATAACCTCTTTTACTAGAAGATCCACCTCTCATGGTTCAAAGTTTGGCTTTCTAAGTAGGGCTCCCCTTCTTTCAGACATGGTATAGGTTAGGAAGACATGCTATGAAATTAACCCTTATATACCTGCATTCGTGTGTATAAAGGAGCAGAATTTACACACATAAAATTGACATGTGAATCTTTATAAAATAGATAGCAAAATTTCAAGTTTAATTGTACACATGTATATTTACTGCACATATGTGGATTCAGTGTTTTTAAAATTGTGGTTTATGCGCATAATTTTCTCATAGTATAGTTGGTCCATAATAGGGTTACCTGAAAGCTTCAGATCATCTGGGACAGGCTATGCCAGCCCAGAGCTTATCATTATTGCATTCCATGAAGGTAACACCTGGACAACTCTGCCTGTCCCTGATGACCTGGAGCCATCAGGCAACTATAATCCATAACCTAAATTGTAATGGGTATAAGGAAAGCATGTGTGGGAGATTAACTAATACTGTGAAGCTTTGTACTTTTTTTAATTGGCCTTTGCTTATATTCTCTATACTTTTATTCTCTTCCTTTCTGGTATTTAATCAGAAAGGAAGAGACCATTCAGCAAATAACAATGTTTTAAGTATATGTAAGGGTCCTATGTATTAGAAGATATCTAGGTATTAGTTTCAATAGGGTTTCATTAACTAGATCTACCCATATTCAATACTAAATAGGATGCCTGACTTTTTAAGGCTTTCATATCTCTCCAGGTTCATAGTTCCTCACCAACCATGGTGACTTTTGAATTTGTCTCAACAAGAATTAATTGGTTTTTACCTTCCCCCAAGGACATTAAATCTGAAAGAGCCAGAGAAGTTAGCTTTTTGTATCCTGCTTAATGTTTGTGAAATTCTTTTCTTATGGCCTTATGGCTGGAGAAAGATTATCTTAAATTCAGGAAGGCCTTGAAGAATTTACTCTTCTCACAGGCCTTCCATCTAATTAAGATATCTTTTTTTTTCAATATATCTGTAATGACCATCGGTCACAGACGGCTGCGATCGCATGTGCTTACCTCCTGCACTGCTCTCCTGCCCTTCCCAGGGCTCTTCGCGGCTCGGACAGCCTTCATCGCCGCATTCCCTGGGACTCCTCATGGTGGCCCGGATGCTGCTGCTATCTTCCTCGACTCCGGGCCTTCCTAGGCACGCGCACGTGCCACTGGGCCCTTCTTTCTAGCCTCCTCAGTGGGAACCTCAGGGGCATCTCCGGTTGATGACATTATCAGAACGGGGTATTTAATTTCCACCATCGCCCTCAGCTAGCCGACTTGGCAACAAGTTCCGTACGTCTACGACTACTGCTTCCTGTTTCCTGAGACTACGCTTCGGGCCTTGCCATGAACCCTGTCTGGTATTCGCTCTTTGAGGGCCAGTGTACACACCAGGGACTTGCTTCTCCTGGCCTACCCTGCTCCTCGGGCTGGCTCTGCATCTCTTGGGTTCTTTCTTGCAAGGTTCCCCATTCCTCAGGGCTATCTCTGGGACACCTCTACTATTTGGGAGTACCTCAAGGGATTTCCCTGCTCCTCAGGGTTGTACCCGCATCATGAACGAGATAGGCCGTGCCTCCCACTCTTCGGGACCACGCTCTCAACTACGGTGATTGCCAGAGCGTCCCCGCTCCTCGGGGCATTCGCTCCAACTTCTTGGGACTTGCGCGCTTCCCCGCTCTTCAGGGTTGCACCTACAAATGACATTGGGACTGCCTCCACTTCCCCACTCCTCGGGGCAGTGCTACGTCATCTCTAGAGGCTCATCTGGACTTCCCTGTCCTGTGGGCTGGCTTATGGCGTTGCATCATCATCCTGCACTATGCAGCTCTTCCCTTCGGGGTTGCCCTCTGGAGTTCCTCCTGATTGCTCAAGCCTCACGCCCCCCCACTCTGCGGTCTACCTGGCATCCCTTTCCTCCGGGTCCCTGCCCAGGGCTCACCTCCAGTCTACTCTCTCAGAGGTCCCATCCTGGTGCCTCCGGATCCCTCTGTTGCTTTAACCAGAGCTCTCCACTGTCTCTGACCTTACCTCCCGACAGTGCAGACCTGTGGGGGTCCTTCCCAAGGGTAGTGTCAACTTGTACCTCAGGCCAAGGGCCACATACCCACAAATCATAACAGATTGCCGTCCATGGACCCGGCAGAGGTCTCAGCCCTCTAGGCCATCCCTGACCTGGTGCAAAGGATCAGCGAACAGCAAAAATTCTTAGTCTCTGGCCATCGCCATCGACCACCTGAGCTCTCGTCTAGACGCTGCTGTGACAGCCACTACCATGTCTATCAAGCAATACCTCTACCTCCTTGCTGGCTCCTAGGCTGACTGTGCCCTTGCTAGCACAACCACATTTCTCTGGGAACCCTCTCATGTGTCGGGGATTCCTGAACCAATGCAATATGCATTTCTGCCTGCAACCTGCCTACTGCCCAGATGTGATCACCAAGATCACATACATCCTGGCCCTTTTGGATGATAAGGCCCTGTCCTGGGCGTCACCTCTCTGGGAGCGAGCAGACCCGGTCATTCGGGATCTCCCAGGTTTTTTAACCTGTTTCGATCTGTCTTTGAAGACCCAGGTCAACGAGCGGTGTCCGGTTTATTCCCTTCTGCATCTTCAGCAGGGCTCTCGCCCCTAAATGGACTACATCATAGAATTCCGCACCCTCGCGTCGGAATTACATTGGGATACCGACTGCTTACGTTCCCTATTTCTTGAAGGGCTGAGTCCTCGGATTAAGGATGAGCTGGCGGCCCATGAATTGCCCTCTTTCTTGGACTCTTTGATTGACCTTACTGGGCGCATCGACCATGGACTACAGGAATGCGCTCTGGAGTCCAGAGCATCCTGGAAGGCTGTCCCAGGGCCATCCCGAGTCAGACGTTCATCTTCTCATAAACTGAGCCCTCCGCTGGCTCCAGCAGAGGAGGAACGCATGCAGATGGGTAGAAGTAGACTTTCACCTAAAGAATGCCATCGTCATTAGCAGGCGGGCCTCTGCCTGAACTGTGGTCAACCAGGCCATGCTATTGCCTCATGTCCAGTCTGTCTGGGAAACTTCCAGGCCTAGGATCTGATGGAGGATGTCTTCTAGGCCTAACCTCACCATCTCCTCCACTGACCGTCCCTGTATCCATAAAAATGGACAATCAAAAATTCCACACCTTGGCACTGGTGGACTCCGGGGCCGGTGGGAACTTCATTCTTGAACAGCTCACAGAACATCTACAGATCCCAACTATCCGGTCTCCAGTTCCCTTACGTCTGTCTTCGATTCATGGGGAGCCTCTTCCTGGTGAAGTTACCCACACTACAGCATCCATTCAACTATGTACCGGAACCTTGCATGTGGAGACCATCTCGTTCTGCATTTTAGACAAGGCCATCAATCCCGTAGTTTTGGGACTAGCGTGGCTGCAACAGCATACCCCATACTTCAACTGGGCCACTTTACAGCTCTTTTGTTTGAGTCCCACTTGTCATGAGACGTGCCTGGGATCCATTTCTCCATTACCCTGTATGGCAACCTCAACTACTCTTTCTGGCCTTCCGACACAATATGCATCCTTTTCCGATGTGTTCTCAAAAAAGGCCACAGACACATTACCTCCACATCGCTCATATGACTGCGCGATCAACTTGTTACCCAATTTTGAGCCCCATGGGGCAGATTTTACCTTCTTTCACAGACAGAGACCCAAGCCATGTCAGAATACATTCAGGAAAACCTGGCTAGGAGATTCATTCGGCCCTCCAAGTCCCCTGCTGTTGTGACTGTCGCTGCCCAACATCTCCACTCCACCCTCTTACCTCTTTGGTGACTCCCTCTCCACTCAATGGAAGCTTTGGCTGCCATGGCGTCATTCGGCCGACCCTCTCCGGCGTCCCCGGACTGGAGTAGCACAAACCTCAGGGGCGTCCCCCTTAGGTGATGTCATTCACACCGGATATATAAGGTCTTTGTATTTGCTAACTGATTGAGTTAGCAAGGAGTTGACTACGGTTCACTACAAGCTACTCTGTCTCCTCGGACTTACCAGGGGTACCCGCTCCTCGGGGGCCTCGCTCGCTCTTTACTTTTCAGATTGCAGTTAGGAACCGGCACTCGCTCCTCGAGGGCTCTTGTTCCCGGACTTGTCTCTGGACAACCTTCTGCCAGGAAGTCGCAGCCTACAAACATCAGTGAGTTACTATCTCTCTCTCAGAGCTTTCCCTGGAACCAGGTACTCGCTCCTCGAGGGCCTATTCATTCCAGCTCCTGGGCTGCTTCTATGAGACTACTGTGTGAGTCTTACCATCAAGGATCAGTACATGAACTCTGCCTACCCTGCCTACTCACTATATCTAGTTTCTCTATAGCTCAGCCATCCTGGGATCGCTGTTCCAGTATCTGAGGGACTACAGCCCAGCCGGACGCTTCCAGCTCACTACTGCCACCTCTGGTGGTTCAATATATTGTTTAATAAAAGAACTAATGTGTGTCTGTCTCCGAATTCTGAGCCTAACCTGTGGTCCCTCTCAGGATCTTCCTCCGAGGGCGTGGTCATCTGCCACCAGCCCAAGGATCCACCCACAACCATCCCAAAATACCAACACCTGCAAGTGCAGGGTTCTTCTTTGTAGGAAAAAGAATGGCTCCCTATGCCCTTGCATCGACTACCATGGCTTAAATAAAATAACCCTCAAGGATCACTATGCACTGCCACTTATCTTGGAGCTCTTCGATAGACTTCAAGGAGCTAAGACATTCTCTAAGTTGGACCTCAGCGGGGCTTATAACTTGGTCCGGATCCGCGAGGGCGATGAGTTGAAAACCACCTTTAACACCCACGACGGATACTTCGAATACTTCATAATACCTTGCTGTGAACGCCCCTGCGGTATTTCAAAACTCGATGAACGAGGTTTTCAGAGATATGCTATACCAGTGCGTAGATGGGAAGAACACTGCCTTAAGGAGCCCAAACCTAAATGGAGAGGAGAAAGGGAAGAATGCAGCTGATCACCACCACTGGGAGCCTAAACCCAAAGCAAACTGGAGACAGGGAAGCATGGCACTGATTGCCTCTGTGAGGTGCTCAACCTGGTGCCAAGAAGAGAGAAAGGATGCTGCTGCCAGCACCTTCAGTGGCCAGTGTGCCACATGACCAGAGAAGGAAGAGGAGAAAAACAGGATGATAACCCTGAAGAGCATTTCCAGTCACTGTTGCATGTGCCCTGCCTACTCCTCTGGGCTGACAGTGAGGGAGAAAAAGTGAATTGAGTGGTATAGCCATGGAGGCAGTGGTGTAGGAAAGAAGGAAGGGGGCCTTGAAGGGACCAGCACATGGAGGGAGGAGCATTGCGGGGGAAGGTACTCTGGGGAGAGGGCAGGAGGGAGATCACTGGGAAGGAGGCATAAGTGGGAAAGAAGATCACAAGAAGAAAAGATCTTGGGAAAGTGCCAGGAAGGTTCCATGGATTGGGAGGGCAGAGAGCAAGAGAGAGAAAAGAGAGAAGAAGGGAGAGTGCTTGGGAAGAGGCTAACAAAGGGCAGAGAGCAGGAAGAAGAAATGACCACCAGGGCTTAAGGGAATGAAAGAAGAAATCATGAAAAAGAACAGAGAGAAAGCACTTATTAAACAAAAAAACAAATAAGATTGAATAAAAAGATAACATTAAATTTCTCTAAGCTATATCTTTATAAAAAAAAACACACTTACCCCCACTCCCCATATTGAGTTGACTGGGGAAGAAAGAGTATCAGATACATATCAATCATATTTTCTAGATTAAAAAGCAGAACAATACTTTATATATGTATCTCTACCAATACCACAAAAAACCACTAGACTCAGTTACTTTTATTCTTCCTGGTTATCTTTGCATTGTGTAGGATCTCAGAACCCATGTGTCTGAATACCCTTTCATTATCGGGGTGAAAATCTGTTTACCTGATAGGTCTGTTTTCCAATACATTTCTCTCATAAATCCCCTTCCTAGTCATAGTTCTGTAATTTAGGAATTTGAATCCTCTCATTTTTTAGTGATATTTCCTACAAAATTACCAGCAGATGTTCAGGTGGCTGTAATATGCAAATCCCCTACCTGAATCTATGACTCTCCTATTCAATGGTCAGTTAAACTCCCTAGGAATGTGCCATAAAAATATTATTCTTCCTGCACAGTGCTCAGGGCTGGAGAGAGCAGGAATTAGGCCTGTGCCAGCTAAGAAAAGTAGGCCCCTATGTAAGGTTCTGATGTGATACTTAATAAGAGAAATCCTTTTCTAAATTTCCCAAATAATTTGTAATTTATTTAAGAAGACTTTACAAGCTTTTTTGTTAGCAAATTCTTCAATTTCAATTGAAATTTTTATTTATGCATGTTAGAAATAGATATATTTAGCTTTTTTTTTAAATTTTCCCAACAAAAGTAGGCCCCTTGAACATTGTAGACCCTAGCCAAATGACCATGCTGGCAACTCCTCTCTCCTGGACTGATAGTGCTTTTTTAAACTTAGTTTTGAAAGTAGCATTCTTATAGTAATAGATTATACATTATATGGTTTATGTGAATAATCTATATAAAAGAATAACAGCTATTGCAGTTGGGGGCAGAGTCGCATGGCTCCCCCAACCAAAAAGCCATTCCACTGCCCCCTTGATCTCAGCCGTGGATCTAATGGAGCTGGAAGCCCAAAGGAATAGGAGGAGGCTCTTGGGGGGAAAAAAAATTGTTGTAAACGTAAGCATTTACTGTACCAGGAAAGGTAGAATAGTCATTCTCACTCTGGGGTTCATAAAACCATCACAGTGTTTCTTCCAGAACGGATGCAACTAAAGTGCAGCTACTAAGAAAAGCAGTAGGCCTGAACTCAGCACTGAGGAACTCTGCTCTAAAGCTACTTCTGCTTGATCTCATGCGGAGCATGGGAAGAACACGGCCTTAAGGAGCCCAAACCTGCATGGAGAGGAGAAAGGGAAGAATGCAGCTGATCTCCATCACTGGGAGCCTAAACCTAAAGCAAAGTGGAGACAGGGAAGAATGGCACTGATTGCCTCTGTGAGGTGCTCAACCTGGTGCCAAGAAGAGAGAAAGAATGCTGCTGCCAGCACCTTCAGTGGCCAGTGTGCCACATGACCAGAGAAGGAAGAGGAGAAAAACAGGATGATAACCCTGAAGAGCATTTCCAGTCACTGTTGCATGTGCCCTGCCTACTCCTCTGGGCTGACAGTGAGGGAGAAAAAGTGAATTGAGTGAGTGGTATAGCCATGGAGGCAGTAGTGTAGGAAAGAAGGAAGGGGCCTTGAGGGGACCACCACATGGAGGGAGGAGCATTGCGGGGGAAGGTACTCTGGGGAGAGAGCAGGAGGGAGATCACTGGAAAGGAGGCATAAGTAGAAGATTACAAGAAGAAAGGATCTTAGGAAGATGCCAGGAAGGTTCCATGGATTGGGAGGGCAGAGAGCAAGAGAGAAAAAAGAGAGAAGAAGGGAGAGTGCTTGGGAAGAGGCTAATAGAGGGCAGAGAGCAGGAAGAAGAGATGACTACCAGAGATTTAGGAAGAAATAAAGGAAAAGAAAAGAGAAACAACACTTATTAAACAAGAAAACAAATAAGATTAAATGAAAAGATAACATTAAATTTCTCTAAATTAAATCTACATAAAAAGACACAATTATCCCCACTCCCCATACTGAGTTAACTAGGAAAGGGGCAGTATCAGATACATAAAAATCACATTTTCTTGATAGAGAAACAGAGCAATACTTTATATATGCTGTGCTACCAACACCACAGAAAACCTCTAGACTCAGATACTTTCATTCTTGCTAGTTATCTTTGCATTGTGTGGCATCTCAGAACCCATGTGTCTGAATACCCTTTCTTTATCGGGGTGAAAATCTGTTTCCCTGTTAGGACTGTTTTCCAATACATTTCTCTCATAAATCCCCTTCCTAAGCATAGTTCTGTAATTTAGGGAGTTTGAACCCTCTGATGTTTTAGTGATATTTCCAACAAAATTACCAGCAGATGTTCAGGGGGCTGTGATATGCAAATCCCCTACCTGAATCTATGACTCATCTATGCAATGGTCAGTTACAATTGAAATGTTTATTTATGCATGTTAGAAATAGATATATTTAGCTTTTTTTTTTAAATTTTGCCCAACAAAAGTAGGCCCCTTGAACCTTGTAGACCCTAGCCAAATGGCCATGCTGGCACCTCCTCTCTCCTGGACTGACAGTGCTTTTTTAAACTTAGTTTTGAAAGTAGCATTCTTATAGTAATAGATTATACATTATATGGTTTATGTGAATAATCTATGTAAAAGAATAACAGCTATTGCAGTTGGGGGCAGAGTCGCATGGCTCCCCCAACCAAAAAGCCATTCCACTGCCCCCTTGATCTCAGCCGTGGATCTAATGGAGCTGGAAGCCCAAAGGAATAGGAGGAGGCTCTTGGGGGGAAAAAAAATTGTTGTAAACGTAAGCATTTACTGTACCAGGAAAGGTAGAATAGTCATTCTCACTCTGGGGTTCATAAAACCATCACAGTGTTTCTTCCAGAACGGATGCAACTAAAGTGCAGCTACTAAGAAAAGCAGTAGGCCTGAACTCAGCACTGAGGAACTCTGCTCTAAAGCTACTTCTGCTTGATCTCATGCGGAGCATGGGAAGAACACGGCCTTAAGGAGCCCAAACCTGCATGGAGAGGAGAAAGGGAAGAATGCAGCTGATCTCCATCACTGGGAGCCTAAACCTAAAGCAAAGTGGAGACAGGGAAGAATGGCACTGATTGCCTCTGTGAGGTGCTCAACCTGGTGCCAAGAAGAGAGAAAGAATGCTGCTGCCAGCACCTTCAGTGGCCAGTGTGCCACATGACCAGAGAAGGAAGAGGAGAAAAACAGGATGATAACCCTGAAGAGCATTTCCAGTCACTGTTGCATGTGCCCTGCCTACTCCTCTGGGCTGACAGTGAGGGAGAAAAAGTGAATTGAGTGAGTGGTATAGCCATGGAGGCAGTAGTGTAGGAAAGAAGGAAGGGGCCTTGAGGGGACCACCACATGGAGGGAGGAGCATTGCGGGGGAAGGTACTCTGGGGAGAGAGCAGGAGGGAGATCACTGGAAAGGAGGCATAAGTAGAAGATTACAAGAAGAAAGGATCTTAGGAAGATGCCAGGAAGGTTCCATGGATTGGGAGGGCAGAGAGCAAGAGAGAGAAAAGAGAGAAGAAGGGAGAGTGCTTGGGAAGAGGCTAATAGAGGGCAGAGAGCAGGAAGAAGAGATGACTACCAGGGATTTAGAAAGAAATAAAGCAAAAGAAAAGAAAAACAACACTTATTAAACAAAAAAACAAATAAGATTAAATGAAAAGATAACATTAAATTTCTCTAAATTAAATCTACATAAAAAGACACAATTACCCCCACTCCCCATACTGAGTTAACTAGGAAAGGGGCAGTATCAGATACATAAAAATCACATTTTCTTGATAGAGAAACAGAGCAATACTTTATATATGCTGTGCTACCAACACCACAGAAAACCTCTAGACTCAGATACTTTCATTCTTGCTAGTTATTTTTGCATTGTGTGGCATCTCAGAACCCATGTGTCTGAATACCCTTTCTTTATCGGGGTGAAAATCTGTTTCCCTGTTAGGACTGTTTTCCAATACATTTCTCTCATAAATCCCCTTCCTAAGCATAGTTCTGTAATTTAGGGAGTTTGAATCCTCTGATGTTTTAGTGATATTTCCAACAAAATTACCAGCAGATGTTCAGGGGGCTGTGATATGCAAATCCCCTACCTGAATCTATGACTCATCTATGCAATGGTCAGTTACAATTGAAATGTTTATTTATGCATGTTAGAAATAGATATATTTAGCTTTTTTTTTTAAATTTTGCCCAACAAAAGTAGGCCCCTTGAACCTTGTAGACCCTAGCCAAATGGCCATGCTGGCACCTCCTCTCTCCTGGACTGACAGTGCTTTTTTAAACTTAGTTTTGAAAGTGGCATTCTTATAGTAATAAATTATACATTATATGGTTTATGTGAATAATCTATGTAAAAGAATAACAGTTATTTCAGTTGGGGGCAGAGTCACATGGCTCCCCCAACCAAACTGCCATTCCACTGCCCCCTTGATCTCAGCCCTGGGTCTAATGGAGCTCGAAGCCCAAAGGAATAGGAGGAGGCTCTTGGGGGAAAAAGAAATTGTTGTAAACGTAAGCATTTACTTACCAGGAAAGGTAGAATAGTCATTCTCACTCTGGGGTTCATAAAACCATCACAGGGTTTCTTCCAGAACGGATGCAACTAAAGTGCAGCTACTAAGAAAAGCAGTAGGTCTGACCTCAGCACTGAGGAACTCTGCTCTAAAGCTACTTCTGCTTGATCTCATGCGGAGGATGGGAAGAACACGGCCATGGAGGATGGGAAGAACACAGCCATGGAGGCAGTGGTGTAGGAAAGAAGGAAGGGGCCTTGAGGGGACCGGCACATGGAGGGAGGAGCATTGTGGGGGAAGGTACTCTGGGGAGGGAGCAGGAGGGAGATCACTGGAAAGGAGGCATAAGTAGAAGATCACAAGAAGAAAGGATCTTGGGAAGGTGCAAGGAAGGTTCCATGGATTAGAAGGGCAGAGAGCAAGAGAGAGAAAAGACAGAAGGGAGAGTGCTTGGGAAGAGGCTAATAGAGGCAGAAAGCAGGAAGAAGAGATGACCACCAGGGCTTTAGGAAGAAATCATGGAAAAGAAAAGAGAGATAACACTTAAACAAAAAAACAAATAAGATAAAATAAAAAGATAACATTAAATTTCTCCAAGTTATACATATATAAAGAGCTGCAATTACCCCCACTCCCCAAATCAAGTTGAGTGGGGAAAGGGAGTATCAGATATATAAAAATCATATCTCATATTATCTTTGTAGAGAAGCAGAACAACACTTTATATAGGTTTCTCTACCAATACCACAGACAACCACTACACTCAAACACTTTATTCTTTCTGGTTATCTTTGCATTGTGTGGCATCTCAGAACCCATGTGTCTGAATACCCTTTCTTTATCGGGGTGAAAATCTGTTTCCCTGTTAGGACTGTTTTCCAATACATTTCTCTCATAAATCCCCTTCCTAGTCATAGTTCTGTAATTTAGGAGTTTGAATCCTCTGATTTTTTAGTGATATTTCCTACAAAATTACCAGCAGATGTTCAGGTGGCTGTAATATGCAAATCCCCTACCTGAATCTATGACTCTTCTATTCAATGGTCAGTTAAACTCCCTAGGAATGTGCCATAAAAATATTATTCTTCCTGCATAGTGCTCAGGGCTGGAGAGAGCAGGAATTAGGCCTGTACCAGCTAAGAAAAGTAGGCCCCTATGTAAGGTTCTGATGTGATACATAATAAGAGAAATCGTTTTTGAAATTTCCCAAATAATTTGTAATTTATTTAAGAAGACTTTACGAGCTTTTTTGTTAGCAAATTCTTCAATTACAATTGAAATTTTTATTTATGCATGTTAGAAATAGATATATTTAGCTTTTTTTTAATTTTGCCCAACAAAAGTAGGCCCCTTGAACATTGTAGACCCTAGCCAAAAGGCCATGCTGGCACCTCCTCTCTCCTGGACTGACAGTGCTTTTTTAAACTTAGTTTTGAAAGTAGCATTGTTATAGTAATAAATTATACATAACTCAGGGAGAAAAGACTTAGGTTCACTCCATACCTGGCCTCCCCTCCATAATAACCACTCAGACACTGCAATGGCGTTAAAATAGGCCGCAGTTTATTATTCCCCTCACCCGAGCCTTCTTAACATCAACAAGTAAACAAAAGTGTCTTCCCACAACTACCCCTCCTTTTCCCTCCCCCCTTCTCCTCCACCAGCTTGAACCCTAATGGTGGAGATGACCCACCCCCACTTATGCTCGCTCCGCTTCCACCCCACGAGAGCAAGCTCCACCGAGAACCGACACTCCCCGGTTCTCAGGTCTTCCCATGTAGCAGCCCCTCCGGCTACACAGGGTCCTCCCCCTCCGCCCCCTCCAACTCCCCCTCCTCACAATACATCCAACCAGGCTCGGGTGTTCTGCCACAGGACAAGCCCGTTTCGGCTTGTACCCCCCAACTGCGGTCCTATTTACCCACTGGCTATCATTTTTTCTAAACCTTCCTGCAGGCTATTATTAAATAGGTCCATTCCCACCTCTTACAGATGGACCCCGTCCCCACTAAACAGCCCCGGTTCCACTCCCCATGACCACTGGTGCCGAACCCAGAAACCTCCCTCCCAACCCATCCACTTTCCTAACTGCCTGTTCACCTTCTTCACCCCTACTTGCCACCGGGTTTCCGTCTTTTTTTTTAGCCTTATGATGATGTCCGACCATCCTACACGGATGGTCGGCCACCTGATCATAATCTGTGCTATGTCCTTCTTCATGTTGGTCAACAACCTACGACAGGGTATCTCGCCCACATCATTGCCCCCGAGATGGATTAATAATACATTCGGAACTCCCCACATCTCTATTCGTTCTTGCAGAAAAGGCAGCAGCTCGTCCCATAACATTCCTCGGCGACTAAACCAAGCCAGCTGCCATCCCAGTCTCTCCATTTCTAGATCTTCACCATATGGGTGCCTCAATGCTCTCCTCTGAGCTCTGTGAATGAAAGAATGGCCCACAATACAGGCACATCCAGACCCTCTCCGCAACCCAACTAGCTCTGAAATGAGAAAACACATGACGTCAATGATCCCCTCCCCCTTCCCATTCTCCTTTCCCATGTCAACCCTTCCCACCCTCCATTATTATTTTTTTTTTTGAGTCCCCCCTCGTCATTCCCCATCCCCAGAACTAATGTACCTCTTAAAAACCCGTAACTTCCATCTTCCAATCCTCTGTATGCTTTCCCCACTCAAGCCCGCTTACGCTGCCGATGTCGCCGCCCCAATCCTGAAAGAATGGGAACTAAACTGTCGTGCTTCCTTGCCTTCTAGTTTGGCCACTCTCTGCAACACCGCCAAAAACTGGTACCTCGTTAACACCGACCCATCCTTGTGCACTAAGAACAAACCAAAACCAGGTGGACGAACCCTCATATATGCCTGCGCCACCCTGATGGGACACACCTGCGGGCATTCTGCAGGTATCAACGTAATGGTGGATCCGTGGCCACCCTGATCCGTCTTGGATCTGATAAGAAACTGCTGTACCGCATTGTCACCTATCCTCACGCAGTTCCATAACAAACCTCTTCCCTATTCCGCGATGCCGCCACTAACTCGCTAACCCTCATCGCCCCGAAGAAGGCCCATGAAAACGCTAGCTGAAACAACAACACCTCAAATGCGGACCAGCAAACTTGCCCCAGCGTAGATGCCCACCGCACCAGGTCGCTGTATCGTATGGGCAGCCTGCTGTCCCTGTCCCTTCCTTCTGCTTTTTTCCACCCACCCAGTATTTTCCTGAGCCTAAAGCTGGTCATGGGACTTTGAAATCCCTTAAGTCTGTGGAAAAAAGAGAATCCCGCCAAATGGCTCTTAACTGTCGCCACCGAGTATCCCTCCTGCTTAGCCCACACCACGAAGTCCACTATCAACTCTTCCCCTACTATGCCCCCCGCCCATCCTCTGGATTTGAAATATTGCGCCATCGTCACATTTCCTCTGAGGTATGCTTTCCATGTGTGCGGTGCCACTGAAGCCTGGATCAATTTCCACTCCTCTTCCTCTGTCCTCGCCTGCCTTCCACCCAAGTCCAACCAGCTCCTCTGTCTCTGATCTTGTATAAAATAGACTCATTACCTTCAAGTTACCATACTCTTACCCTCCACCCCGCTATCGTCGCAGGCACCCTACTTCTTACCTATCTCCCCGCCAGCTTCCCACCAACGTTCTACACCCCTGATTGGTAAAGCCCTTGTCTACTAAACCTTCTAGACCTAAACGGTGCTTTTTTTTTTTTTTTTTTTTTGGACCTCGTTCGCAACACGCTCCCAGTCTCTACCCTATTATTATTACCCTGTAAGTGTTTTTTCTTTTCTTTTTTTTTTTTTTTTATGTTCGCATGCTCTTTCCCATAACCTTAGATCCCACTTGTGGACACTTAACGCTAGGGTGTGCCCCATTACAACCTGAGCACGCATGCCTGAATTTGCACTTAGGAAACAGACACGTGGCTTTATTGTACCACCAAAACACGTCACTTCCAACCGAGGCCCCTCTCTGGTCCTTACTCCCGGCCCCTCCACTTCCCCCTACTGCTTCCCCTCGCACAGTGCCAGTGGCTCCCGACTGACTTGCCTGCCCCGTATGTCCTGCCCCAGCAGGACCTGATTCCGGACGCGTACCTTTGTTCGTCATTTGTGTCAACCATAAATGGATGTCTTGCGTACCCCACGACATGAACCTGTTTCCCTCCATTTTCTCCCGGAACTTTTCGTCATAATTAAGCCACGCCCAACCTTCATAATCCTTGAATGCTCCTAAGATACTATCACAGTATGCCAACAACGCCGCGTACTGATCCGGGTAATAATGACTCACTTCACTCGCCAACCTGAGGAATCCTCTCTTCCAATTGACTATGTTCTTAGGTATCTTGTTCCCCAGTTCTTTATCCTTCCCCTTCTTTCCCCGTTTTCTGCGCCGTGAAAGCCCCCTCCGCCCTGCCACTAACTGAAAAATGTTTACATACTTCCGCTTCTTAATTCTCCTTCTCAATTTTCCGGGCACTCCTTCCCACAGCTCTGTCAGTGATGCTAGAGCTGGGTGCCCCATATCCTGCGCTGGCCCTAATCCTTGCTCCCTCTTGGTCCTTTCTTCCTCGCTGGAGCTCCCGTACGAGTCCGAGGTGGAGTCACTATCTGAGGAGCTCGACGAGGTGTCCCGTTTCCTCTTAGACCTCCTGCTTGCCTTACCCTCTGAGCCTCCCTTGTCCTCCCTACCTGCTCCAACCGCATGACTCGCCAGGTTCCGCCCCCGTGTCCACTGCTGCTCCTCTTGTCCGCTGTCGCACCACCCCGGCCTTCCGGCATAGTTGCCCAGCCTCCGATATCCAGCGATTGCCGCCGCTCTCCACCCATCATGTTCGCTCTCTCTGCCGAAACAAACAAACTGGCAGCAGTACCATCATCCCTCCCCCAAGCTCTCACCTCTCCCATCCCTCCACTCTCCCCGCAGTCCCTCTCTCATCCGAGCTCACTCCACCGCTCTCCCATTCTTCTCCTGCAGCCTGCCTCCTGCCCGCTGGGAGGAAGTGCCCTGTAGTCCCCTGAACCCCACTCCCTCCAACCCCCAAATGCTGGCCACCAGGGCCTCCTAGCCTGCTCAAATCCCCTCTCCCTTCCATCCCCGATTCCGCTCCCTCTACTTTCCCTTTCCCAAGCCATCCTGCCACACTCACCTCATCTGTGCTGCGCCCTGGTATCTCCGGTGTCAGCCTCGCCTCTGTCCGACCAGCTCACTCGCCTTCCGCTTCTGCTTCGCTCTCTTCCCACGCCCAATCCGCCTTGCTTCCTTATCGCCCGACCTCGCCGCTGCCCTTCGACTGTTACGCCGTCACTCGACTCCTCCCCGACAGCACCTCTCAGGCCTTCCTTCCTGCAGGACCCCACGCTGGGGCTGCCGCTCCGCCTGTTCTCCGCCTCTTGCCACGTGCGCCTCAGAGTCTCTTCACGCCTCGCCTCCACCCTCCCTTCCTCACTCTCGCTCAGACCCACTTCCTCACCACCTTCCGTGACCGGTTCGAGGTCCGACCCTGACGCTTGCAAGGACAACTCGCACAAGGTATCCCCTACCGCTCCTTCCGTACCCGCTGTGCTGGCCGGACTGTCCTCAGCCGCTTCCGGCCCACTCTCTCCCGAACTCGCCACCCGACTCTCCTCAAGGCTCTCCTGAGTTGCAGCCCGCGACGGCGTGCTACTCTCCTGGGGGGGGGGGGGGACGACTGGAAAAATGGGCCGCTACCGCCTTCTTCGTCCCCGGTTTCTTATTGCCTTTACTTTTCGCACTAAGCTTACCTCCTCCTGCCTTACTCTTTCCCATACTTGCCCTGACAAACCACGACTCCCCGCTAACAAACTTGGTGAGCTCCTTACGCTCTGCTGTCTCTCCCGCTTCTGCCTCCACTCCCTCTGACTCGCTACCTTTCTAGCCTATCCAGCGCCTGGGTTTGAATCCTCCGACAGTTAATCCTAACTCTTCCCCTTGTTGCTACCCCGCTGCTCTTTCTCGAACCTTCTTCCTACCCTTATCCCTACTCTGTTATTCCTGCTCGCCTGCTTTTCCCCTGGTTATGGTCGCAGCGCCGGGATCCGCACTGCTTCTCTTTATATGGTTTATGTGAATAATCTATGTAAAAGAATAACAGTTATTGCAGTTGGGGGCAGAGTCGCAAGGCTCCCCCAACCAAAAAGCCATTCCACTGCCCCCCTTGATCTCAGCCCTGGGTCTAATGGAGCTGGAAGCCCAAAGGAATAGGAGGAGGCTCTTGGGGGAAAAAAAAATTGTAAACGTAAGCATTTACTGTACCAGGAAAGGTAGAATAGTCATTCTCACTCTGGGGTTCATAAAACCATCACAGGGTTTCTTCCAGAACGGATGCAACTAAAGTGCAGCTACTAAGAAAAGCAGTAGGCCTGAACTCAGCACTGAGGAACTCCACTCTAAAGCTACTTCTGCTTGATCTCATGCGGAGGATGGGAAGAACACGGCCTTAAGGAGCCCAAACCTGCATGGAGAGGAGAAAGGGAAGAATGCAGCTGATCACCACCACTGGGAGCCTAAACCTAAAGCAAAGTGGAGACAGGGAAGAATGGCACTGATTGCCTCTGGGGGTGCTCAACTTGGTGCCAAGAAGAGAGAAAGAATGCTGCTGCCAGCACCTTCTGTGGCCAGTGTGCCACATGACCAGAGAAGGAAGAGGAGATAAACAGGATGATATCCCTGAAGGGCATTTCCAGTCACTGTTGCATGTAGGGATGTGAATCGTTTTTGAACGATTAAAATTATCATCAGATAATTTTAAAATCGTACAAAATCGTTAGAGTGCAGATACAATACAAATGCCCCCAATTTATCGTCAGGGGCATTTGTATTGTATTGTTAAATAGGGCGCGAGAAAACCGGCACACCAAAAAAACCCTAAAACCCACCCCGAACCTTTAAAAGAAATCCCCCACCCTCCCGAACCCCCCCAAAATGTTTTAAATTACCTGGGGTCCAGTGGGGGGGAGGGTCCCGACGCGATCTCCCTCTCTCTCTCTATCTCTCTGGCCACGGCTGCGTTGAGAAATGGCACCGGTGGCCCTTTGCCCCTATCATGTGACAGGGCAAAGGTAGCGCCAGCGCCATTTTGTTTCCTGGCTCCCGACGTCACGCCTGCTGGAGATCGCCCCCGGACCCCCGTTGGACCCCCAGGGACTTTTGGCCAGCTTGGGGGGGGCCTCCTGACCCCCACAAGACTTGCCAAAAGTCCAGCGGGGGTCCGGGAGCGACCTCCTGCACGCGGGCCGTATTGCCAATCTTCAAAATGGCGCTGGCGCTACCTTTGCCCTCACTATGTCATACGGGCGATGCCCGTATGACATAGTGAGGGCAACAAAAGTAGACCCCTTGAACATTGTAGGCTCTAACCAAATGGCCATGCTGGCACCCCCTCTCTCCTGGAGTGCTGTCTTGTCTCTCCTTGCCTCCCCTTGGCTTGATCTCCCAGTACAGACTATTGCTTTGGAACTTGACCTTCTCTGTTTGCCACCTGAACCTGACCTTTTGCCTTGGATCTGCCTATGCCTTGTCTGCTGCCTGCTCCAACCTCTGGTCTGTCTCTGGTATTTCTTCTCTGCTGCCTGCCCTGATCTCTGGCCTATCTCCAATATCTCATTTCTGCCACCAGCCCTATCCTTGATATGTCATTGTACTCATGTCTACTTGACTGATCTAGGGACCCACCTAAGTCCTACTGGCCATCAGAACCCATGGGGTCAATCTGCAGGGGAGGCAGATGGTATAGATGAAGCTTCAGTCTGCCCCACTGCAGGGCACATCCACCAGCTGTCGCCGTTGGCCTAGCAGGCTTATCTGCTAGGCTGTGCCAACCAAACCACAGCACTAGGGGCCCACTGATATCAAGCTCATTATACCTAACTGATAACTCTTTGGACTGTTTCCAACCACACCCTATCGCTTCAAACTCAGAACTCATTGCACATGCAAGGCTATATCAAACAACATCCTTCTGAAATCTACCTTCGTGTGGCCCCCCCTCCCCTTGGTCCAGACTAAGAATTACCCCTATGCTTGGGGTGGGAGTACTACATTAGAAATTATATTTATTAATATGATTTGTCTTCAGGTTTGCAGCCTGACTGGGGGATGAGACAGGGTCCCAGTTACCCTGATACCACAGTTCTGTGCCATTTCCAAACCACCTGTCACTTGTGGCACCACAGACTAGATAACTTCATCACATCAGAAGAAAACAGTAATTAACCCTTTTACTAATGTTCTATAAGACAATAAATCTAACTAGAATATTAAACAAGAAAAGTACAGTAGTGAAGTATAATATAAACTTGTAGTTTTCTTATTTTAAATCAAGCAATGCAAAAATAAAACTGGCTATGGTCTGTTAGAACAACAAACATACTCATATGGATAGTAAAAAAACTATATATAAGGAATGCTAATATACAAAGTTTGGGGGGAAAAGCAGTAAAGTATAAAGCTTTCAAAAATTGTCTTTACCCCTGAGTACTCAAAAAGGGGGGGGCAGATCCAAAAACAAAATTGTGTAGAAAAAAACAAGCAAGAAAATGAAGAAGTCCTCCTTGATGGTGGAGCAGGCTACATGACAAATCAAATAGATAAGTACCTCAGTGTGTAAAAGGGCTCCCTCTCCTGGAGAGCTTCCCCAACTAGTTTACTTGGTACTAAACAGAAAGCTGGCCTGGTTTTAGCCTCTTTCAGAAAGACCATGGTTCATCAGATCTGTCCCAGCCCTATCTCTTCTGTCTGTATCTGCCAGCAAGGGTTTATGCTTGACTTCCACTGAAAAGCTGAAGCAATTAAGATGAGATACTGAATTTGTGACAAAAGGCAAGGAAATCTTCTCCCTCTTAAGAACATAAGAACATAAGAAAATGCCATATTGGGTCAGACCAAGGGTCCATCAAGCCCAGCATCCTGTTTCCAACAGTGGCCAATCCAGGCCATAAGAACCTGGCAAGTACCCAAAAACGAAGTCTATTCCATGTAACCATTGCTAATGGCAGTGGCTATTCTCTAAGTGAACTTAATAGCAGGTAATGGACTTCTCCTCCAAGAACTTATCCAATCCATTTTTAAACACAGCTATACTAACTGCACTAACCACATTCTCTGGCAACAAATTCCAGAGTTTAATTGTGTGTTGAGTAAAAAAGAACTTTCTCCAATTAGTTTTAAATGTGCCCCATGCTAACTTCATGGAGTGCCCACTAGTCTTTCTACTATCCGAAAGAGTAAATAACCGATTCACATCTACCCGTTCTAGACCTCTCATGATTTTAAACATCTCTATCATATCCCCCCTCAGTCGTCTCTTCTCCAAGCTGAAAAGTCCCAACCTCTTTAGTCTTTCCTCATAGGGGAGTTGTTCCATTCCCCTTATCATTTTGGTAGCCCTTCTCTGTACCTTCTCCATCGCAATTATATCTTTTTTGAGATGCGGCGACCAGAATTGTACACAGTATTCAAGGTGCGGTCTCACCATGGAGCGATACAGAGGCATTATGACATTTTCCGTTTTATTCATCATTCCTTTTCTAATAATTCCCAACATTCTGCTTGCTTTTTTGACTGCCGCAGCACACTGCACCGACGATTTCAATGTGTTATCCACTATGACACCTAGATCTCTTTCTTGGGTAGTAGCACCTAATATGGAACCCAACATTGTGTAATTATAGCATGGGTTATTTTTCCCTATATGCATCACCTTGCACTTATCCACATTAAATTTCATCTGCCATTTGGATGCCCAATTTTCCAGTCTCACAAGGTCTTCCTGCAATTTATCACAATCTGCTTGTGATTTAACTACTCTGAACAATTTTGTGTCATCTGCAAATTTGATTATCTCACTCGTCGTATTTCTTTCCAGATCATTTATAAATATATTGAACAGTAAGGGTCCCAATACAGATCCCTGAGGCACTCCACTGTCCACTCCTTTCCACTGAGAAAATTGCCCATTTAATCCTACTCTCTGTTTCCTGTCTTTTAGCCAGTTTGCAATCCACGGAAGGACATGGCCACCTATCCCATGACTTTTTACTTTTCCTAGAAGCCTCTCATGAGGAACTTTGTCAAACGCCTTCTGAAAATCCAAGTATACTATATCTACCGGTTCACCTTTATCCACATGTTGATTAACTCCTTAAAAAATGTGAAGCAGATTTGTGAGGCAAGACTTGCCCTGGGTAAAGCCATGCTGACTTTGTTCCATTAAACCATGTCTTTCTATATGTTCTGTGATTTTGATGTTTAGAACACTTTCCACTATTTTTCCTGGCACTGAAGTCAGGCTAACCGGTCTGTAGTTTCCCGGATCGCCCCTGGAGCCCTTTTTAAATATTAGGGTTACATTTGCTATCCTCCAGTCTTCAGGTACAATGGATGATTTTAATGATAAGTTACAAATTTTTACTAATAGGTCTGAAATGTCATTTTTTAGTTCCTTCAGAACTCTGGGGTGTATACCATCCGGTCCAGGTGATTTACTACTCTTCAGTTTGTCAATCAGGCCTACCACATCTTCTAGGTTCACCGTGATTTGATTCAGTCCATCTGAATCATTACCCATGAAAACCTTCTCCATTATGGGTACCTCCCCAACATCCTCTTCAGTAAACACCGAAGCAAAGAAATCATTTAATCTTTCCGTGATGGCCTTATCTTCTGTAAGTGCCCCTTTAACCCCTTGATCATCTAACGGTCCAACTGACTCCCTCACAGGCTTTCTGCTTCGGATATATTTAAAAAAGTTTTTACTGTGAGTTTTTGCCTCTACAGCCAACTTCTTTTCAAATTCTCTCTTAGCCTGTCTTATCAATGTCTTACATTTAACTTGCCAATGTTTATGCTTTATCCTATTTTCTTCTGTTGGATCCTTCTTCCAATTTTTGAATGAAGATCTTTTGGCTAAAATAGCTTCTTTCACCTCCCCTTTTAACCATGCCGGTAATCGTTTTGCCTTCTTTCCACCTTTCTTAATGTGTGGAATACATCTGGACTGTGCTTCTAGAATGGTATTTTTTAACAATGACCACGCCTCTTGGACATTTTTTACTTTTGTAGCTGCTCCTTTCAGTTTTTTTCTAACAATTTTTCTCATTTTATCAAAGTTTCCCTTTTGAAAGTTTAGCACGAGAGCCTTGGATTTGCACACTGTTCCTTTTCCAGTCATTAAATCAAATTTGATCATATTATGATCACTATTGCCAAGCGGCCCCACCACCGTTACCTCTCTCACCAAGTTCTGTGCTCCACTGAGAATTAGATCTAAAATTGCTCCCTCTCTCGTCAGTTCCTGAACCAATTGCTCCAGAAAGCTATCATTTATTCCATCCAGGAATGTTATCTCCCTAGCGTGACCCGATGATACATTTACCCAGTCTATATTGGGGTAATTGAAGTCTAAATTCAAAAAATCTCTTAATGGGTAACCCCACGAGTACAGTAAACTAAATTGAAATACGTGGTGTTTTTAAGATTTGGAAAACTTCTAGCGGGGAGATGGCGTTGGGTCTGAAAAATTTGATGGACCTCTAACACCATTGAAGCTCTCTCTTTTGTAAGAATTTACCATTGCCTAAAGATCTGTTTGTATCCCCCGCTAAACTAAGGGGAGTGCTGGATCAGGAGAGTCTGAACACACGTCTCTGAAGCAGCTAGTTTGGCGAAACGCGCGCGTCGGACGAATACCTCCGACAGCTAAGGGATGAATGACCCCGACAACGGATGAAGAGGACGAATACCTCCGACAGCTACGGGATGAATGACCCCGACAACGGATGAATAAGGGAAGTTGTTTCTTTTTAAATTTACTAGAAAAAAATTTACAAAAATTGAACTGAGCTATATGGACCAATTGATTAAAAGTGACCCAAATGAAGTGCATGAAATGCAAGTTTGACTTGTGTGCACTGGGTGGTATGATGGTCCTTAAATTCTTAAGCAAATATTGATATGTACAGCGTTGAAGTTTTTTTCCAAATCTTAAAAACACCACGTATTTCAATTTAGGTAATTGAAGTCTCCCATTATTACTGCACAACCAATTTGGTTAGCTTCCCTAATTTCTCTTAGCATTTCACTGTCCATCTCACCATCTTGACCAGGTGGACGGTAGTATACCCCTATCACTGTAGTCTTCCCTGACACACAAGGGATTTCTACCCATAAAGATTCAATTTTGTATTTAGTCTCATGCAGGATGTTTATCCTGTTGGACTCTATGCCATCCCGGACATAAAGCGCCACTCCTCCCTTCTGAGTAAAGTTTAGATTACTTAACTGAATCTCTTAGGAGGGTGATCCAGCCATGTGCTCTGAGCCTGGAAATCTCTGGAAAGGAAGTCTCTCAGCTCCTGGACCCTCTATCCTTTGTTGGGATTTTACATGTAGTTTGGCTATGAAGCAAGAACAGCTGTCTGTCTTTCTATTTCCTCAGAGCACAGAGTTCTGTCTCTCCCTCTCGATGATTAGTTCTTCAGGAGAAGATTGCATTTGCATTAGAGATGTGAATCATGTGCCAGATCGTCTTAACGATCAGATTCGGCTGGGGATGGGGGGGAAAAGTCTGATCGTTAAGATATGTGAATTGGAATCGTTTCCAATTCCAATTCACATCGCTAATTTTTTTTTTAGGGAGCCCCTATTATACTATACTCTATAATAGGAGCTGATGAGTAAAGATGGCCGGCGCCATCTTTAAAGATGGTGCCGGCCATCCAGTGCTCCTACCATGTGACAGGGGCCGGCCAATGGCACGGATACCCTGTCACATGGTAAGGGCAAAGGGGCATCGGCGCCATTTTTTTTTTAGAACAGCTGATGCCTGGGAACGGAAAATCTTTCCCCGAGGCCCCCCTGGATCTCTCCTCTCCCCGAGGCCCCCCTGGATCTCTCCCCGAGGCCCCCCTGGACCACCAGGTAATTTTAAAAGGTTTTGGGGGGGTCGGGAGGGGGGGTCAATTTAAAGGGTCGGGTGTTTTTGTTTTTTTTTAGCGGCGCGAGCCTCCCTAAAAAAAAAGGGTCAGGAGGGTGGGGGAGGCTAAGGGGGGTCGATTTAAAGGGTCAGGTGTGTTGTTTTTTTTATCGGGCCATCGGCACCATTTGAATTAGTGGCAGCCAAAATGGCGCCGATGGCCCGAGAGCGGGAGATCCCGCCGGGACCCCCCCCCCCACTGGACCACCAGGTAACTTAACATTTTGGGGGGGTTCGGGAGGGTGGGGGAGGGTAAGGAATTGGTTTTAAAGAGTCGGGGTGGGTTTAGGGGTTGTTTTGGTGTGCCGGTTTTCCCGCCCTCCCCCAAATAATTCCCGTGCCCTATTTAACGATACAATACAAATGCCCCTGATGATAAATCGGGGGCATTTATATTGTATCGTGCACTCTAACGATTTAGAACGATTTTAAAATTATCTGACGATAATTTTAATCGTTCAAAAACGATTCACATCTCTAATTTGCATTCCTCTCTTCATGACTCCAACTCCTGGCCGTCCTCACCCCTCACATGCAGATAGAGCCAGTCAAATTGTGTCTTTTCTATCTTAAATGGCCTACCAGCTTTCCTTTGGCTTCCTCCTCTGCTGGCCATGTAGTGCTGTTCTCTGGGCAGGCTAAACATTATAGACCTTTTCCCAGCTGGTTGCTGGTTTTTGCAAACAATTTGTCATTCAGGAGAGCACACAGGAGTATTTGACATATTTTTATATTCCTTCACCTTGCCTGCAGTGGTTTGCAGTCTCTTCAGGGTTGAAAATTCCTTTTTGAAGTGGCCAAAACATATCACTCAGATCCAGATGCAGTTTAATCCACATTATAAGGCTCTGACACATGCTAAGCTCGTGGGGGTAGGAATCTGATTTATAATAACTTGCTGAATTCTAAATGTCAAAGGATCTTTCTATGAGTGAGTCACTACATACAGGCTATGATAGCCCCATAGCTTTGAGGACTTCCCTTTTCCTATACCTCTTCCACTAAAGAAATGTTCTCTAACAGAATGGGAACACACAACACGACACACTATTGCTGTTCTCTTTACAGATCACATGAGGAGAAAGAGCAGGAAGAGGATGAACCTGGCGGCAAGGGCCCATCCCCAGACCCCCTCTTCCCCTGCCCCCGTTGCAGCAACCATTGCTAGGGTGGAATGGGCTGCTCCTCCCCCACCCTACCCATCATCAGGAGATCCAGCAGTGGTGGCAATCCAACCCCTCCACCCTCAACTAGCACATCCCAGGCAACAAGAGCCCTAGAGATCTCTTCCCATCACAGTAGGGCCTCCTTTCCTTTTGGACCTGGGAGGTAGGGATAGCACTACTCCTAAGTCTGCTGTCCCTCCCTTCCCTACTTCCCAGGCCCTTTTGATGTTGCTGAAAATAGTTTGCTTCCTAGTTTTACCCACCCCTGTCCCATTGTATTATTTGTTTTATTGTAAATTTTTTTTATACTTTTATAAAAATAACTTTTATATTATTTGGCTACACTTTGCATTTGGGTGTCCTTTATTTACTACTTACCAGAGCTTCCTTTGTGGGGGAATAGGCAGGAATAGTAATCCAGAACCTCTTTTCAGGCTTTAGAGGCAAAACAGTAAGTGAGTTCTTCTCTAGAATTGTCCCTCTTCTCCCCATCCCCCATCCCCCATTCTGTTTTGCTGAGACCTGAAAGGGAATACTGAAGCACAGAACAAACACACAAAGGGATTGATTTTTCACTACTGTGTAGCACAGCCTCTGCTAGTCCTAGGTTATATGATCTATCATTCCAGGCTCTGCTGCTGCCTCTGCTGCTAATGACCACTTTGGTTAGGGTGAAAGGTGCAAGAAAGTGAATCTGGGAGGGGAGAGGGGAGTGAGTAAAGGGATCTGAGAGGCAATGGGTTGTATAGTGGAGAGCTGGAAAGAGTGAATCAGGCTACCAAAGGTGACGTTGTTGTGTTTGTGGCATTGTGGACCCTTGGTTGCAATGGAGATGACTCCGCCCATGGGGAGGGGCCCCGTGGGGAACCACTGCGATAGGCTGAACTCAGATAACAGACACAGTATGGATAGAGGCTTTATTGTATTGCTTGTAGATAGATAGTAAAGCAGGAAGGTAAGGCACTGATCCCAGAAGTGCCAGTACATTCAACAGGCTCAGAAGTGAATGTCGCCCAGATGTTTCACAATGGCGGAAGCCAGCAGTGCAGGTAACGTCGCAGCTGGTGGGTGGGGCTGGAGCACCGGATCGTAGAGGTACTCACAGGAATGATGGCGTCTTCCTGATGGTTGAAAGTTGGGACCGAAGGTCCTTGGTGCAGGATATAATGGCTGGTAGGTCCTCGAGGAGCGAGTACCCGATGATCCAACATCCTGAAATGTAGAAGAGAGAAAAAGACCCCCAAGGAGCGGTTGTCTAGTTAGAGAGGACCCCGAAGGGTAGTTGGAAGTGACAGACCCTTGAGGAGTGGATATCTTGAGCTTGTACTGGAGCAAGGCCCTTGGAGAAAGGCAGCGTCTAAGCGTGCAACTTAGATCAGCCAGAGTAGCTCAAACCGAAGTCCTTACTAACTCAAGGTGGTAGTAAAAGCGGAGGCTAGATATACCCAGAGGTACTGACGTCATGCGGTGGGGCCGCCCCCGAAGTTCCCGCCATGACATGTATTTGAGCGTAGGAGATGTATGCGCTCGCGCCCTAGGAGGCCACGGGAGTGAGCATGGCGGATGGGGATGCCCATGCTGATTTGGAAATGCCAAGACCCTCGGCACTCGTCACCGGAGGCATCCATCTTGCCCAAAGAGAGGGAAAGGGGAGAAAAAGAGGTAAGGCAGAGCGGTCGCAGCTGTCTGCAACCGATGGACGCAACAGACATGAGGTATGAGTGATGGGATAAGAGGGATCATGAGTTATGAAAGAGAGGTTGAGGTTGGGTGGCAGTCTGTGAGTGAAGTGTTTGAAGGGCGTGAAGGAGGGGAGAAGACAGGTTTGGGTGTGATGGGGTACGGAGAGAGAAGTGTGCATAGCATATGGTGTTGCTCCCTTCATTCCACTCCAAAGGATGCAAAGAAAAGGCAATGCATTAGAATACATGTCAACACACCCATGTCCAAGGAGACAGATGACTGTAGACCATAAACACCAGTGTGTTCCTGTTCCCCCTAAACAGAGGTAAGCCTGCTGATTGTGACTTGAAGAGGAGACATATACTTCAATGGGTAAAGGAGGGAGAGAAGGTAAGTAGATAGAGTTATGTGGCTGGGAGAAGAAGGACTTCAGAATAACCAAGGATAGGAGACTACATATAGGGGCCTTATCATCACAGGGTGAAAGATGGTGATCAACAAGAACCAAAGTGGAATTAATGGGTGGACTGGGGATGAAGGATCAGGATCACCAGAGCAGACAGGAGAGGGTCGAATAAGAGAACACCTTGTTTACTCATCTGAGCTTGCCTGGTCTCCAACACCGGTTTTCTCCTCCAGCATGGAGAAACACCAGCAGGGCTGACATTGGAGGGATGCTCCCTCCCCCTTGAAAGAGGAAGCAGACACTGGCGCCCTCAAGGCAGCACCCGCCCATTGCCTGCCCACTGCCAAGGGATCATCAATACGGCAGCAACGCTAGAGATGCTTACGCCGTTAGGCACGCGACAAAGGAGCTTGCCCCTTTATACACCCTTTTGTGCGTATCCAAAGTGCTTATTTAATAGCACCACGATCATCTAGCTTCAGTCATGGATCAGACACACTTCATCAAACCGATTATAGGATGGGGTTTATATGGAGATCTAAAGAGTATCCCAAGAAAGAAGCAAAGAAGCATCCCTAAGTTTGTTGTCCAAATGATAAGTATGAACTCTTCCGTTATTTCTTCCTGCTAAATGTTTACACTGCTCTTATTAAATGTTCAATCTCTGTCAAAAAAAAAATCCTTCTGATAAATGATCTGTTAGAAGATTTAAATCCTACTATTTTTTGCATTTCTGAAACATGGCTGAATGACAAAGATAATGTGTTCTTAAACCAAATTTCACATCCCAACTATAATGTATTTTATTTTCCTAGACCTAAACAAAAAGGTGGGGGTGTATTAAAAATCAGTAAAAAAGAACTAAAACTAAAACCTTACAAAGTAGAGATTAACCCGCCATTCGAGGTGGCAATTTTAAAATCACCTAGGAATACCTCAAAAAGACTGCTCGCCTCTAATTGAATTATGCGGTGTGAGAATTGTGTTGTTGGAGCTGAAAGGGCAGTTGTGGTGACAGTGGGAGGGACAGCTTTGAGGGTCTGTGGCAGGATTGTAGTTTGGCAGGTAACAGGAGCTGCAGAGTTATAATGGAGGTGTAATAAAGTAGCTCATGACAACTTCCCTACAACCATGGAAATTACTAAACATAATCCAAATCCTACTAACCTATTGTCCCCATACTCTATTGAGACATATAAGAGCATCACCCTAGATTCATATGACCTACTTGAGTTCTTCCAAAGTATATGTAATACCAAAATATATATCTTACATTTTGGTATTACATACATTTTGATATCTTACAAAAGTATGTGTTATACCATAATATGTAATGATTGAAAGGATGAATGTTACTTTTGTAAACTGTTGTGATCTTCACTTGGAACAACAGTATATAAAATAAATAAATAAATCTACTTTTTACCACTGTGATCCTGCATTCCCTAACCCCAGTAGTCCTTCACATACCTGTGCTCATCGAGTATGTACAGAGTGTGAATAAAGTTGAAGGGTATATAAAAATCACTCTGTTCCATGGACTTCGGATATAACAGAACATACATGCAATAGGTTACTGACAACAGAGCTGCAATGGCTAACTGAGTAAAAAGCAGTCAGGTTAATAACCTGCAGCCAGCCTACCCATCTCCATGCTCACAAGATCTATCCTTCGGAAATCCTTTCAATGACCAAACAAAACAACAGCTCTCTAAACCTAACTTTTCATAGGATATCAGGCAATAGGAAATCTAATCTTTGGTTTAATAAGACATCCAGGATGATGTGCTGTTATAGCACTCAGCCACCAAAATACCCAGTGGAGATCAATCACTCACTCCTTGATGATCTACATTGCTGGCCCCTTAACCCCTTCTATCTCTTGGAAATGGAATGGACTAGAACAGTGACCTGACTGAAGGATTTCACAGAGGTAGCCTAGCACCTGGAGTTTTCTGTGAAGTGTGATTGACCCATAACTATTTCCCATTGATACTGATTTCACATTACTAAGGGATGGGAGGGTAGAGGAAAGTACTGAGGCAAAATAGAAAATCCAGCTCGAATACATAGAGGGACACAGGGCACACAGAAATGACTAGGAGATATATATTTCCAATATTAATGCCCATTAGCAGATGGAGAGAAATACAAGTTCCCAGGGTATGATCTGGCAGACCAGAGATGTTGTTTTATTCATACATTCATTCCCTGGCATCCTAACCTCCCTGAACTACCTTGTGCTAGGGGGATATCAGCTGGATCACAGGTCCAGTTTGGATCTTGCCAATATAGCAATCCTTATGGAGAAAGCAGGGTCTGGATTCCAAGGTCCTAGAGGAGATTGATCCAGCTCTCATTATCGATTATGAATATGTATGAGCTGGTAGAGCCTGTAATGCCTGTATTGAATGATTATTGATCTTCTGACCTATCATTGTGGATATAAATTGACAGCTTAGGTGTGTAATTAGAAGTGGGTTGAGAATCACATATAGAAACCAGCTGCACAGGTAGCATGTGTATGTTAATGGGTATGCACACAAATCAATGACCATGTGTATCTTTACCACCTTTTCACAAAAATTAACACCCCCTGTGCATGTAATCTGTACATGCCCCATTACTGTACACATGCTAATTAACAATATAAGAAAAGGTTTGCTTTCCACTCTTTGTTCACCTACTTGCATCGTGACTTGGAGAAGTAGAACATTCGCCCACAAACCCAACTTCCTACCCAAAAAGGTAGACCTTCTGGTCCAACAGGTGATGAGAGTCTAGAATCTCCTGTACGGTACCTAGTCCAAGAAAGTAGGTGCCCCAGGAAGGAGCAGATCTGGGAGAAGATAAGGTACAGGGTCAATTCTGTTTTCTACCACAACCGTATTGTGAATGAACTGACCCACAAGTGGTGAGTTCCACGGCGGCTGGTGAACAGGAAGCGGGCCAGGATGGAAACTGGCCAGATAGCCAGGTGCCCTTCAATACTGCAGAGCAGTTTGTTGATTCTAAAGAAACGCTGGAGATGTTAAGTAACTTGAGACTTTTATTTAAAGAAAGACAGAGACAAAGACAACATGGGAGGGGAGGAACAAATTATTTTGTTCCCCGGAGTATCAGGCTTACAGCAATCATGTGAATACCTTGATACTTGGTCGTCTAGCAATATACCCACACTTTATTTATTCCTTATACTGAGCAATCAGAGTACATTCAGAGTGTTATTTCTAGATAAGTATGGTCCATTTCATTTGAGAATGTATTAGACCAATTAGCTAATGGGTCTGGGGTGTTGGCTGGCTGCATTCCAGCACGTAGGCTGGCTGCATTCCAGCATGTAGGCAGGGTCCTCTGTAGTCTTAATCTAAAACTAGTATTCAGGTATACAGCACAAAGAGGTGTCAGAAAGACAGTGCATAATATAACATACATACCCCCTCTTGAAGGGTTACACCTAGGAACCCTTCACATGAGTGGGGCCGTGAGTGCCTGTCTTAGGTTGTCCCTTACATCCTAAGCTAGTCATAGGAGAAGGAATCTTACCTGTCTTTGGCTAAGCCCACTATTGTTCCCTACCCATTTAATTCATTGGGAAGCTCATGTATGTCCATCATTAAATGCTGACGGATAGTAGTTACTTGATCTTGCACTGCAGATGAAGAGTTGACCATAATTTTCAGTTCAGGCATCCTGGGTATGGCTGCAGCGATGGAAGATCCAAATTGTCGAAAGCAGAGGCATATGCATGGTAGGCAAAGGCATATCAAAAGTCCAATACATAGGAATATCATGAGAAAGCAGATAAAAACTTTCAAACCAGCTCCTAGTTTTGAAAACCAGGGACCAAATCCATTGAAGATACCATCAAACCAAGATGAATCCCATAATCCACCTTGATAATCAGCAACATTAAGCTTAGCAAGATTAACAATCTTTTCCATGGCGTTCTTAACTATGTAAGATCGATTCACTATAAGTGTACAACATTCAGAGCTGTTCAAAACAGTACAGAGACCTCCTTGAGCTGCGAGAATGTAATCTAAGCCCTGTCTGTTATATTGAGCCATTAAGGTTACCTCATTCAATTGTTCTTGTAAGGCATTGATAGCACTATTAAGTTCTATTACAATTACATGTAATAATGATTGTAGTCGGCGTATGGCCATGACAAGTTCTGCTGTGGCAGCTACTGGACCAAAAGGTAACCAGGCAGTAGATGACAAGGCATCTAAACGAGTTTTGGTCAAAGGGTAAGTACTATTAATGTAATCAAGCGCTCGCTGAAGCGCATCATCTTCGGGCGCAACTGGAGAGGCTGGACTGAGGCTTCTCCTAAAGCGGTGGTGGATTGGGGCATCATCATCATAGTCATCATCATGATGAACATGATTAGGGGGATAAAGAGATATCACTCTTGTAAGAGGAATAACCGTAACAAGTGCACAGAATGAGAAGTGTTGGGAAAGGTGAGTATATATTTTACCATGGCACCACCAGTATTGACCCATATAAGTAGAAGCTCCTGGGCCAAAGCTTGTAATGGACTGAGGCTTCTCCTAATGCAGTGGTGGATTGGGGCATGGGCCAAGCTGGAGTGATCAGGATGAGGTCAGCCACATCTGCTATACATTTCTGTATTGTTTTTGAGATGAGCGGGGTCAGGGTTTAAGTGTAGAGAAGCCCTCCCGTCCATGATATCAGAAACGCATCTTGCACGAGTCATCTCTGGCTGGGATAGACTGAGCAGAACGTCTGCACCTTCCTGTTGTGCTCCGTAGCAAAAAGATCTATGCGTGGAAGGCCCCAAGCCTAGAAAAGAGTCTCCGCCATGTCCTGGTGAAGCTCCCACTCATATGGATGGAAATCCTGCTTAACTTGTCCGCTCCGGAGTTTTCCACTCCAGGTAGGTAGGTTGCCTGAAGCATGATGGAGCGCTTTTCTGCCCATTCTAGGTAGCGTACCGCTTCCCTGTACAAAATCCAGGAACCAGACCCTCCTTCCTTGTTTATGTAGAACATCACAACCTGATTGTCCATGTGGACCATGACAGTTCTTCCTCGTAGGAACTCCTTGAATGTGCATGCGGCATTTCTGATCACTCGAAACTCTAAGCGGTTTATCTGTTAGAGGCTTTCCCAGTGGGACCAGAGTCCTTGTGTACATATGTGATCCAAATGGTATCCCAACTCCTTGCTTGAGGCATGAGTGGTGAGGATCAACTGATGAGCTGGGGGGTAAGTGGGACCTCGACGGAGAGAGCTGCAGAGTGTAACCACCAGTCCAGGTCTACTGTCATGCTTCAGGTTAGCCATACTCATTGGGACAGCGGATGTGAAACCTGTGTCCATTGAGACTTGAGCCCCCATTACAGGCGCTGTATGTGCAAATGAGTACAGGACGCCACATACATGGCTACTGCCATTTGGCCCAGGATGGTCAAGAACTGGCAGGCCAAGATGCGAGTAGAGTCTCTTAGCTGTATGGTCAGGGTGTGCAGTGTGTGGGCCCTGTCTGCCGGAAGGAACGCTCTGCCCTGAGCTTTCTTACACGGGCCCCAATAAACTGTAGGTTCTGCATTGGTTGGATACTGGACCTCGTAATTGATAATCAAACCAAGCCCTCCAGGCACTGGATTGTAGTCTGTAGACTGATCTGAAGGGTGGCAGGCCGCAGTGCCACTATCAACCAGTCTTTGAGGTATGGGAACAACTGGATTCCATGTTTCCTGAGGTGGGCCACTGCTACCGCTAAGCATTTGGTGAAGACTCTCAGGGCAGATGAGAGACCAAAGGGGAATACCTTGTACTGAAAGTGGTGTTTGTTGACCTGAAAGCACAAGTATTGTCAGGAGGAACAGTGCATAGGAATATGAGAGTATGCATCCTTGAGGTCCAGTGAACACATTCATTCGGGCTGTAGGAAGGGAAGGATGGACTCGAGAGATGTCATCTTGAACTTCTCCTTCTTCAAGAATTTGATGAGAACTCTTAAGTCCAAGATTGGACAGAGTCCTCCCGATTTCTTGGGGATATGGAAGTATTGAGAGTAGAATCCTTGGTCCAGCTGTGAGCTGGGGACCCACGGGAACAAATGCTGCTGGAGACATTTGGAGACCTCCTCCTGAAGCCAGCAACGGTGCCCTGAAGTGGAACGATGCAAACTCACTCAGTAGGGAAGAGTCAGTGTGTTCTTGAAATGCAGGGAATAGCCCTCTATGACTATATTGAGAACCCAGTGGTTAGAGGTGATCGCTTCCCAAGAGGGGTAGAAATGGGAAATCCTCCCTCCTACATGTAGCGGTAAAAGTGGCCCAGATGCCCCTAAAATCCCTGCTGGGTCTTTGTGTTGCTGTTATTCGGGGGTAGGCACTGGTTTCTCTGCTTTTGGCTTCTCTGCCTGCTATGATTCTACTGCGGCGGCTGAGACTGGGTCTGAGAGTAAGGCAGCGGGCAGTACTTGGAATACAGCCTGTACGGTCTTCTTTGGAAGTAGGCCTTCCTTTTCGCTGGGTAATACATTTTAGTTGCAGATTGCTCCATGGGGGTGCCAGCAATAACACCACAATGTTCTTTTCCTTTAATTGGGCCACAGTCTCATGGATCTTATCGCTAAAGAGGTTGTCCAGGAAACAGGGAAGATCAGCCAACTTCTCATGGACGTCCTATCTAATGGCACTGGCCCGAAGCCATGCCATTCGTTGAGCGGCTATGGCTCCTGCAGTGGTATGAATGGATGTCTCAAAGGCCGTGTAAAAATTGTGTGCAGCAAATGCCTTAGACCCTCTTCTAGGTCATGGAATTGTTAAGGCAACAAAGAAGGGCTTGAGTGACTGAAGACATTCATATTGGGTGTTGCTGGATTTTGGCGTTCAGCATCCTCCCCTGGAATGCTCATCTGCTGAAATCATCCAGGTATTTATAGTCACACCCTGGAGGGGTGTTCAAATGTAGATGTGATTTTTTAGCCCTCTTCATGGCCAATTCAATCACTATGGATGTGTACGGTAGGTGGACTACGCTATAAAATGGAGATTGCCGCATCCGGAAATTGAGGTCCGTCTTCCAAGTGGTCGCTTGCCCTGAGAAGGGAGACTCCCAAGCCTTCATCATGACCACATCTAGCACCGCGTGTGAAGGCAAGACGGTTGGCTTGGCTTGAGCTGCAAAGATCTTTAGTATCCCTAAAACTTCAGCACGAGGGTTTGGCACCTTTCATGTTTCAATGTTGAGTCTGGAGCCCACCTTCTCCATGAATTTTGAATAGGAGAAGTCTTCTGAAGGGGAGGCCAGCTCAGGTTGCTCCTCCAGTGGGTCAGATGGGTACCCTGTCGAGGAACCCGGTGATGGAGGGGGTGAGAGGGAGTGTCCCGGAGCCGGGCTGCTGGATTGGAGGTCAGGACTGATGTCCTCCAGTGGAGGCGAAGGTGGTCTGCCTGAGGGGAGTCCTCACATGGCATAGGGTGGAACTAGATGCTCCCCTGATCCTCCACAGAGAGGAATTGGGTCAGGATCTTAGAGATTTGTCCTGCCAATATTTTCTGCCCAGAGGCTGATGACAAATCAGAGTACACGCGGTCTGAGGAGCAAGAGGAGCCCGTGGATCCATAGTCATATGCCGGCTCATTGTCCAAGAAAACAAGATCATCTAAGTCAGGGATGATGGCCCCATGCGGCTCCCCAGCCAGGGCTGGATCCTGGAAGGACTTTGGATCCCAGTCATCTGTAGGTGTTATTTGCATCGAGCTGTGTGATGCAGCATGGGCCTTTGATAGCGTTTGTGCCGATGGGCCATCCCAAGTCGATCCCAATGTTTTTGGGAATGGTGCGTCAGTGCGTCGCTCACCAAATCCTTCGATTTCAATGCATGCGTCGACGGCGCTTCATGTGCATGGTGAATGGCACATTGGCATGGCACACATTGCATTGGGGCTTCAGCTCCGGACAATGCAGAGAGCCTCGGTGGATGTGTTGGTGCGTTCCCCGACACTTTCCACGCCTGGATGGTCTGGGGGTGCTGAGGGGTGGAGGGCTGGCCCACCTGGCCCCGCTGTTTATCTGGTGGTCCCATAGAGGAGACCATTTTGGACTTCTTGGGTAGTCCAGACAGGGCTGCAAAGAAGAGTGGGCCGACAGGCGCTTCGAGCTGGGGGCATATGATCCCGAGTTACCTTCTCGTATTCAGGCGGGGAGACATGCAGCCACAGTCCCAACATGCCATCTGATCGCGGTCCAGGCTGAGGCACAAATAACAATAGTTGTGCCCATTGGTAGAAGATATTATCTTGCCACACTGGCAGAATTTAAAGCCAGGCGGTCTCGCAGAGGAGAGAGAGAAAAGCTCTGCATGCAGCTTGCAGCACAGAAAGAGCAATTGAAAAATGGCACCGCATGGGAAAGAACGCACAGCCGCATATTGAGCAAAGCTCTGTCATCTTTGTCAAGCTCCGCCCAGCCGTCCCAGAGGGACGTTCCAGACAGCATGGCTAATTCAGCCTGCTTATCTGCAGGAAAAAGAATCATGCCTTCCAGCTACTCCTGCACGAGGACATCAAAAACTTCAGATCTCTCCTGGGACTGAAGAAGCAAGGAACATTTGCATTGTGTGATTTCACCAGCAAGCCTAGAAACAGTAGGTCTGAGTGGCTCACTATGAGCTAGAATGCTTCGTTGTACCATTCCCTTTCTCCTGGATTCAGACTGTCTGCTAAGAAAGTCGGTTCTTAAATAGTCTTTTCCTGCAATGTGCAAGGCTGAGATCTCCTGAAGATGCACTTTCGCCCATTCCATGCGTTGGGCTATTTCCTGTGATACTTGCTGGTTCTTGGTTCCTCCCTGTCAATCGATGTAAGCCACTGTCGTCGCATTGTCTGACATTATTCAGATGCTCAACCCTGCAAGCAATCGCCAAATTGTAAGCATGTCAACTAATGGCACGGGCTTCCAGCCAGAGGTGTAGCGAGGGAGGGAGAGAAAGGCCAAGGACCCCAGGCACCAGGCTGTAGGGGGGCACCAAGGGGGCAGGGGATCCCATGCTGCACAAAGATAAAAAGGCTCTACAGCCTCTAGGGGCACCTATGCCGCCTGGCGGTAGAAGTGGAGGAGGCCTGCGGCTGCCAGGAAAGTCCAAGCTGCCCAGTGGCAGAAGAGGAGGAGGCCCGCGACCACCGGGGGTACCTATCCCGCCTGGAGGCAGAAGAATAGGAGGCCCGCAGCACCTAGAAGCACCTATCCCAGTCAGCAGCAGAGGATGAGAAGGCCAGAGCCGCCGGGGGAGTCCATCCCTCCCGGCGGCAGAAGAGGAAGCGGCCAGAGGCTGCCATGGGAGTCCATCCCACCTGGCAGCAGAATAGGAGGAGGCCAGCGGCCTAACTGAAGTTGAGGGACTGGAGCCAGAGCTTGCCCGTGTATGTTTGTATGGAAAGGGAGTGGAGCCTGTGTGTGTGTCTGTGTGAGACAGAGTGTGAGTGTATGTGTGACTGAAGGAGAGGGAGTGGAGCCAGCATACAGAGCTATAGCTAGGCAATTTAGCACCTTTGGCCAAGTGAAAATCTGTGCTCTCTCCCTTTACACAACACATGACACCACAAGTTGGGAGATTCTGTTAAATGTTTGTACAGAAATGTCCATGGTCAGTGCACGGGTATTAGAACATAAGAAATTGCCATACTGGGTCAGACCAAGGATCCATCAAGCCCAGCATCCTGTTTCCAATAGTGGCCAATCCAGGCTACAAGTACCTGGCAAGTACCTAATCACTAAGCAGATCCCATGCTACTGATGCCAGTAATAGCAGTGGATATTCCCTAAGTCAACTTGATTAATAGCAGTAAATGGACTTCTCCTCCAAGAACTTATCCAAACCTTTTTTAAGCCCAGCTACACTAACTGCACTAATCACATCCCCTGGCAACAAATTCCAGAGCTTAATTGTGCGTTGAGTGAAAAATAATTTTCTCTGATTAGTTTTAAATGTCCCTAAGAAAACGTTATAGCCTTGCACCCCCCCCCCCCCCACCCCATCAAACCCTTCTCACACACAATTAAAAATTAAACATTTATAATACAGATTTTACATGAAAAAGAACATTCAAAGCACAGTCTTCTGAGGTAAAAATATCACTTACAATATATATATTATATTTACATGCCCTGCTGAAGTGTCAACCAGAAAACCTTGCAAAAAAGCAAGAGACACTTGGAATCTATATGGTATTAGGTCTACTATAATGTGTCTTGGGCATGACCCTCGGAGAACCACTTTCCCACATACATGTTCTCTCTCTCGCACACACACACATGCACACATGCTCTCTCTCCCACATACATGCTCTCACTGTCCCTCACATAAGCACGCTCTCTCTCTCTCCCACGCACATGAACACATGCTCTCTCTCACTCTCCCACGCACATGCACACTTGCTCTCTCTCACTTCCCCACATACATGTTCTCTCTCTCCCACATACATGCTCTCACTGTCCCTCATATAAGCACACAGTCTCTCTCACACATGCTCTCTTTCTCACTCACTTCCTCCTTGACTTAGCAGGCATCAGCAATCTACTTCTTCAGCCCCATGGCCAAGGGAACGACTTCCGGCCATGGGGCATTGGACTACTTCTGGCAGGGCATACTCATCCTCCTCCTCAGCAGCACGGCCCAGCCAAAATTGCTGGCATGGTAAGTGCTATCTTAGTAAGTGGAAAAACAGCGCAGCCCTAACAGAATCAGCAGTGTTGCCAGTGGGGCCAGGCTGCTTTTCAACTTACTAAGGCCATGCTGACCTCGCCGTCACTTTCAACAGGGCAGAACTGCTTTTCTTTTGCTGAGGACCCGCCGGCGGCAGGCCGCACTGCTCTCGTTGACGCCTTTTGGTAGCGGTGCCTATGGCCATGACCATATTGGCCATAGGCATGCTCGGCTCTGCCAGTGTGTGTGTGTGTGTGTGTGTGTGTGTGTGTATGTGTGTGTGTGTATAAAGGAGAGGGAGAGGAAGTGAAGCCAGCATGTGCGTGTGAGTGAAGGAGAGGGAGTGGAGCCAGCATGTGTGTGTGAGTGGAGGAGAGGGAGTGGAGCCAGCGTGTGTGTATGTATGTGGAGGAGAGGGTATGGAGCCAGTCTGTGGGAATGTAGGAAAGGGAATGAAGCCTGTGTGTGTGTGTGTGTAGGAGGGAGGGAATGGAGCTTGTGTATGTGTGTGTCTGTGTGAAGGAGAGGGAATGGAGGCTGTGTGTAGGAGCGGGTATAGAGCCAGACTGTGTGTATGGAGGAGAGGAAGTAGAAGCAGTGTGTGTGTGTGTGTGTGTGTTTGTAAGAGAGGGAATGGAGCCAGTGTGTGTTTGGGGAAGAGAGGGCTAGAGCAGGGTGTGTGTGCCTAAGAGAGTGAGCCAGTGTGTGTGTGAGCCTGAGAGAGAGGGAGCCAGCCAGCTTTTGTGTGTCTGTGAGCATGTGTGAATTTTGAAAGAGTGTTTGTGTGTGTCAATATAAGCATGAGGATGAATGTGTGTGTATATGAGGTAGGAGAAAGTTTATGCACCTCCCTTTTCCTCCCACTACTCTGTCAATCTCAGATTGACCGGAAGTCAAAAGTTCCCAGGTATGGTGAGTGATTTATTTGTTTTAATCCTTATTGATTTTAATTAATCGGGTGTTATTTGATGTGTGTGCGATTTTGAAATATTGTATTGGTGTTTGGGAAATTTAAAAAAATATGAGTTTTTAATTATTGAATGTTAGTCTGTTCATCAGCTGTTTTGAAATATTAATTCTTTTTATTAGTATGGTTTCACTTAAACATCTCTAGACCAACTATAGTGTTAGGAGATTTTAATCTTCACATGGATGCCCACCCTTTATCCAACGCATGCCAAGCACTATTAGACACTATGACAGCATTAGGCTTCTCGCTAATAACAAACAAACCAACACATAAAGCGGGACATTCACTGGAACTCACCTTCATCAACCACAATTATCTAGAACACTGCAAATCTGAATACACACAAATTCCATGGTCAGACCATTTCCTTATTCATTCCGACATAAAATTCCTTAAACCCCAAATCAAACAAAATCATAAACCCTTAGGGGCGGATTTTAAAAGCCCTGCTCGCGTAAATCCGCCCGGATTTATGCGAGCAGGGCCTTGCGCGCCGGCGCGCCTATTTTCCATAGGCCTGCCGGCGCGCGCAGAGTCCCGGGACTCGCGTAAGTCCCAGGGTTTTTTGTCGGGGGCATGTCAGGGGGTGGGGCCGATCGACGCGGCGTTTTGGGGGCGGGATGCGGCGTTTCGGGGGCAGGCCCGGGGGCGTGGTTTCGGCCCGGGGCGGTCCGGGGGCGTGGCCGCACCCTCCGGAACCGCCCCCGGGTTGCGTCTCGGCGCGCCAGCGGCCCGCTAGCGCGCGGGGATTTACTTCTCCCTCCGGGAGGCTTAAATCCCCGGACAAAGGTGGGGGGGTGTTTAGATAGGGCCGGGGAGGTGGGTTAGGTAGAGGAAGGGAGGGGAAGGTGAGGGGAGGGCGAAAGAGAGTTCCCTCCGAGGCCGCTCCGATTTCGGAGCGGCCTCGGAGGGAATGGAGGCAGGCTGCGCGGCTCGGCGCGCACCGGCTGCCCAAAATCGGCAGCCTTGCGCACACCGATCCTGGATTTTAGCAGATACGCGCGGCTACGCACGTATCTACTAAAATCCAGCGTACTTTTGTTTGCGCCTGGAGCGCGAACAAAAGTACGCGAACGCGCTTTTTTTAAAAATCTACCCCTTAGAGTTCAAATACAGACCACCTTTTAATACTGAAAAACTAAATGACAAACTAGAAGATAAACTAACAGACATAGATTTCAACAACAGCAGTTCTGCCACAGAAACATGGTTAGAAACAACCAAAAAAATAGCTGACGAAATAAACCCCATCAAATCGATACAGAAAAATGAAGCAAGACAAAATAACCCCTGGCATAATGCAAAAGTAAAAGATACAAAAAGGACTCTAAGAGCATTGGAAAGAAAATGGAGAAAACACAAAACATCTGAGAATCTAACTAAATACAGAAAGCATCTAGCTTTCTACAAACAGCTAATACTCAGTGTTAAGAGAATATTTCAGCAATAAAATAGAAAAATTTGCAAATAATCCAAGAACACTATTCTCAATAGTTTCAAACCTAACCAGTGACAAACAGGAATCAACACAAAACCTACCAGAAACAAAATGTAATGAAATTGCCAAATTTTTCAGTGACAAAATCACTAAATTAAGAGACAAACTTCCAAACACTGCCAACCAAGAAATTAAAATGCAAAAAAGGGTTGTCAACCCATGGACATGTTTCACTGAGATATCTGAAATGGAAGTGGAACAGATGCTAAAAAATGTAAACCCCGCCCCACACAAAATTGACACAATACCTACAATTGAACTGAAGAAATCAGCTAACATAGTCGCCCATACGCTGATTAAAATCATAAACCTATCCCTAGAAGAAGGAACAATGCCAGATATACTGAAAGGAGCAATAATAAAACCAATAATTAAGAAAAAAAACAGTGATCCCCTTATCCTAAACAACTACAGACCAGTATCAAATCTTACTTTAATAGCTAAACTAATTGAAAAAACAGTACAGAAACAGCTAGCTGAACACCTGGATAACAATAACATACTGTACCCATCTCAACAAGGTTTTCGAAAACACTACAGCACTGAGACTCTTCTCCTCTCTCTAACAGATAACATTCTGAGAGGCTTTGATAGTGGTAAACACTATATTCTACTAATGCTTGACCTATCGGCAGCCTTTGACACAGTAAACCATAAAATACTACTAAATAGACTGGAAGAAATCGGATTACACGGCCAAACATTAAAATGGTTCAGTTCATATCTAAAAAACAGGTTTTTCCAAGTTCAGATCAACAACACAGTATCTGAAAAAATTAATCTCAAAACAGGAGTTCCACAGGGATCAGCACTATCTGCGACCCTTTTTAACATATACATGCTGCCATTATGCCACCTACTTGCAGGATTAGGAATTATCCACTACATTTACGCTGACGACATCCAACTAATTCTACCCATAGATGACACTTTAGAGGAAACATTAAACCTAGCCAACATGTACCTAAGCATTATAAAACAACTACTGACACAAATGGAACTTGTAATTAATATTGATAAAACAGAATTTCTACACTTAGAACGAAAAAATTCTGAAATCAGTCAAACCTCAATAATTCTCAAAGACAACCAGAAAATTGAACTAACTGGAAAAGTACGTAACCTGGGAATAATTATAGACCCTGAAATCAATCTGAAACAACACATATCACTAAAAGTAAAGGAAGGTTATGCAAAGCTCGTGATACTCAGAAAATTTAAACCACTACTAACTCAAAATGACTTCCAAACAATACTACAGGTACTAATTTTCTCCAGCACAGACTACTGCAATGCCCTTATGCTAGGACTACCTAATACAACATTAAGACCACTGCAAATACTACAGAACACAGCAGCCAGAATACTAACCGGAAAAAGAAAGAGGGACCATATAACTGAAACCCTAGCAGAGTTACATTGGCTACCAATTGAACACAAAATTAAATACAAAACCCTATTTATCATTCACAAACTAATTTATGATGAGAAATCAGATTGGCTAAACACAGCATTATGGGTACACACTCCACACAGGAACCTCCGATCAGCAAATAAAGCACTCCTAACCATTCCATCAGTTAAAACAGCAAGACTGATCCAAGTGAGGGAGAGAGCCCTATCACTAGCAGGACCCATAATTTGGAACACAATGCCTCCAGAGATCAGACTACAAAGTGATCTAAATACATTCAAGAAAATTTTAAAAACATGGCTTTTTAAACAAGCATTTTACAAAGAGATGAAAGAATAGAGAGAAATTATTCAGGAAAAGATAGAAAGGCACAGACACACAGTACGTAGAACTTTACAATAGATTAGTCTATGAACTCTACACCACAACAAACATAACTATAATACTATGTGTGATAAAACTACCCGTGTAAGTACCTTGGTACAACTGGTCATGAACTACTTCGCTAAATGTCTATGTCTAATGATATATTGTAACCGAACCTTTAACGGCACCTGTTAGAATGTACTATAGTATGCTTTTACCCTCATTAAATATGTGCCTACATGTAAACCGTTGCGATGGTATTTAACTTAGCAATGATATAGAAAGGTTTTAAAATAAATAAATAAATATTATGTTTGCTGATTTATATTTCTTGATTTTATTGTTTGATGTTTTCTGAGGAAGGATGATGCTTTAGTTTTTCCATATGTGCACTTCATACTGACTTGTTGCGATTTCCAGTTCAGATTTTGTCTGTACTTTTTCATTTACATTTCATGGTCACTTTAGTCTATATTTGGTAAGGGTTTGTCTGTGTTCTTCATTTGTGATTGTGGTTAAATATTCTGCTAATGTGGACCCCCAGGGACTTTTGGCCAGTTTGGGGGGGCCTCCTGACCCCCACAAGACTTGCCAAAAGTCCAGCGGGGGTCCGGGAACGACCTCCTGCACTCGAATCGTGTTGCCGTACGGCCAGCGCCATTTTGCCGTACGGCAATATGGCCGGCGCCATTTTGCAAAATGGCGCCGGCCATATGGCCATATTGCAATTTTGCATATGGCCATATTGCATTTTGCAAAATGGCGCCGGCCATATGGCCATATTGCCGTACGGCAACACGATTCGAGTGCAGGAGGTCGTTCCCGGACCCCCGCTGGACTTTTGGCAAGTCTTGTGGGGGTCAGGAGGCCCCCCCAAGCTGGCCAAAAGTCCCTGGGGGTCCAGCGGGGGTCCAGGAGCGATCTCCTATGCTCGTGACGTAGGGGGATAGGAACCAAAATGGCGCCGGCACTACCTTTGCCCTGTCATATGACAGGGCAAAGGTAGCGCCGGCGCCATTTTTCTATCAATGCACCCGTGGCCCGAGAGTGGAAGATCACAACGGGACCCCCCACTGGACCCCAGGTAATTTAAGACATTGGGAGGGGGGGTTTGGGAGGGTGGGGGATTTATTTTAAAGGGTCGGGGTGGGTTTTAGGGATGTTTTAGTGTGCCGGTTTTCCTGCCCTCCCCCTCCCCCCCTTCCCCCGATTTATGATTTTTGACGATAAATCGGGGGAATTCCTATTAAATATCGACTCTAACGATTTTTGACGATTTAAAATATATCGGACGATATTTTAAATTGTCAAAAAACGATTCACATCCCTAATAAGTAGGGTTATTGAGCCTGGTAGTTGGAGTTTGTGTTGCTATTACTGAGATGACACTAGAACCAGCATATATTTTTTGTAAGGTGAATTGTACAGGGAATGTCATAATTCTGCTTTACAACCATAATTGTGGGTCAGGGGGGTTCCTGTGGATGTAAACTGTACTTTTACATTTAGCTCTATGATGGTCATGTGTTCAGTGTGTCACGCATCTAAGAGCCATCAGTCAGGTGTGTCCCGACAGAAAAAAGGTTGAGAACCACTGTGCTAGCGAACAACTAATTCATGACCATCTCAAGGTGACTGGAATTAAAAGTTCCCAGGTATGGAGATTTTTTTCTATCCTTATTAGTTTTAATTATTGATTATTATTTGATGTCTGCTGTTTTTGAAATATTTTATTGGTGTTAGGGAAATTTTCAAAAATTTGTATATGAGTTAAATTACTGGAGGTTCTATTCATTAGCAGTTTTGAAATATATATTTTTAGTATGATTTTCCTATTGTGATTGATGTTTTATAGTTCTTGATTTTATTGTTTGATGTTTTATGAGGAATGATGGTATTTTCTGGTTTTCCATTGCTGTGTTACATACAGTCTAACTTGTTGTGATTTCCAGTTTAGTTTGTCTGTGCATTTCTATGTATATTTTATGGTCCCTTTATTCTGTATTTGGTAACTCACCAAATGGTATGTGTAATTTAATTGGGTACCCATGGGCCAATATGGAGAAAAATCCCCCGGGTCACTATTTTCCCTACAATCCGCCACTGAGGGAACCACAGATATCACCTCAAGAAAACTCGACGAAGAAAGAACAATAAGGTATCACCATAGGAGAGCGGGGTGAATCAATTTCCTTCTTCATTTCTCCTTCATTATCTATATATATATATTAAGCAATACCCAGTAGGTAGATGCACGTCCACCATCTGCTGGAAACAGAATACTGGCAGGCTGATGTTACTGCAGGAGTATATATACTGTGATGTCAGCTTTGCTTCATCTCCATCTGCCTGTAGAGGTGCATAACCCACTGGTGTGGATTAACCTGTCTGAATGCTAAGAAATTTCAAAAGCCGATTTACACTGGTAAAGTGCACTTACACGTGTAAAACCCAGTTTTAAGTGTGTAAATGCTTTTGAAAATCAGGCCTACAAATTGTAAGCTTTTTGGGGTAGGAAATTATTGCACCTGAATTACTAATACCGCTGTAAGCCACCTTTTCTCCCATTTAATTGATATAGGTATATCAGGTACTGTATTTGATTGGTCCAGCTCTTTTCTTCTTCTTTGAACACAGCAGATAAGAATAATGTCTTCAGCTTCTATGTGTAATTCCATCCCTACTGGTATGCCTCAGCGCTCAGCTGTGTTTGCTGTCATGTTTAATATCAACCTGACCGCACTTTGTAAGGTTTAGGGGTTTGTTACAAAATTTATGCTGATCATATTCAATTTTTCATCTCAGCAAAATCATCTTGGGTTGCAAGCTTTAAGTTCATTTTCATTTGTCATTCTGCAGTCAAACAATGGTTATACCATAATAAGCTTGCTATGAACTTAAAAAAAGACCACGGTTATCACCCTGAGCAAGTTTCCTCCATCTGATGCTTGCTCTGCATTTGAATTTAAAGACTGTTGATTACCTATTCTAGGATAAGTATGTAATCTAAGAGTGATCCTTGACTCAGACTTGTCCATGAGTCATCACATTAAATCTATTGCAAGATCATCTTGTGGGGAATTACGCATGCTACTCAGATTAAAGCCTCTCCTGGACTCTGGAGATTTTTTAATGGTATTGCAGGCACTTGAACTAACCAGTATTGCTTACTGTAGCTCACTATCGGTCTGCCTGCAAATATCCTCAGCGCTCTCCAGATTGTCCAAAATCCTCCTGAACATGTATCAACTGGCTCAAACATGAGTGACCACATTGCTCCAGTGCTTTATTTCCTTCACTGGCTCCTTGTTCAATGAACAAACTTACCATGTTTGTTCATTAACTATTAAATAATGTCCCATCGCCATGGATTACATTAGTTTTACATTTCCTCAATCCCATGTGTACCTTAAAGTCCACCTACTGAGCCTACTGGAGTTTCCCTTATTGCACTCTGCCCAGTTGACAATGATAAGAGAACAGGCTTTTTCCATTGCCCTTCCTCTTTTTTGGGACACTTTGCCTGAGCAGATACGGTCCTTAACAGACACGCAAACATTCAAGAAAGTACTACAAATTTTAACATGTTGATGTGTATAATGCTAGTCCAGCACTATAATCACCCTCATTTCTCTATCTTTTACTTGTTTGCATGTATTTCACATTATGAATGTTTTATTTTGTTCCCCACTGTGAACTTTGGTGTCTGTGGGCTACAAATCTTTTATATTAAAATGAATAAATAAATAAATACTTCTAATTGATTCCACAGATGAGATATTTCAATCCACATCTGGCAGATCTGATTACTCCATGTCAGTAGTCTGCTCATTTAATATCCATGGCATGTTAGTATTTTTCTCACTGTAAATTTTTATACATAGCAAAATGCCCTAAATGTTTTTTTTTTAGTTTGTCTTTAATGAGAACAGCTCATTTCAAATAAAGTTAAATTTCTATACCTTTGCCCTCTTTTTCCTTCCCTCCACCTTAATACTACTGACAGCAATGAACTCTGCCTACACAGCTAATCACAGCATTCTAAAAAGATTTAATTGTTAATTGCCAGTGCACGGCATTAATGTCATTTGGAATTCATGACGGTTATTAGTAATCATACCCTATTGAAAGTAATTAAGGGTTAAGGGAATACTCATGTTTTGTAGCTATCAAAAACTGTATGATCACACTTGTACCTGTAAAGCAGAACCATGGAAATCAAGTTCAATAGCTCATAATATCTTTTTTTTTTTTACAGGAATTAAAGGAGATATGTTTTGCTGATGTGATCGATTTCATTAATAACTAGCTGTACCTGGCCACGAGTTGCTGTGGCTCAGTCTGGTTAAATGGAAAAGAAAGAAAAGAGAAAGCGCATGTTTCTAATATGTTTAATTTCACAATGCTTGTGGGTATACAATAATTTTTGTTGTTCCATTGTCTGTGCAGATATAGAGATTGTCTGGTTTGCCGACTCTAGAACACGCAACATATAATTGTCCATGTGAGAAGCAATCCGTGTCTAGATGTAAACCGCATAATTCTAGAAATGAAAAACAATGAAAAAAGAAAAAACATAAACTATACTCACTAAATGAACGGTATGGTAAACGACACAGCTCAATTCCAGCGCAATGTCACACTAAATAATTAAATCAAAATGAAAATAAATCGAAATCTATGAAAATTCAATTTAACAATGCAATCGGAAATTGAAATGGAATCGTAAAATATGTAGTCCAAGCCGTTAAGCCCGTTAAAATGGGCGAGATTTTTGTCCCCTCTCCTCCTACATTTTTGCTCTGCTCCGCTCCCCCCCCTGCCAGCACCACGAAGAGCCAGAGGCGGCGGCGGTGGTAGGAGCTGCAGCAGTGGCCGAGGGGGATCTCGCGAGGCGCAATTGTCCTGCCATGCCAACTCCCTCCCCCCTTCTCCGGTGGCGGAGGGACAGGCTCAGACCCCTTTCACTCTTTCCTTACAGGCCCCAACTCCTTTGCTCTCCCATTCCCCTCTACACTGAACCCCTTCCACTGTAACCTATAAGTGGAGAGCTGGGGGTTAGAGAATCTCTCTCTCATACTGCCCCCTACATAGGCTTAAGAAGAAAATGCCATACTGGGTCAGACCAAGGGTCCATCAAGCCCAGCATCCTGTTTCCAACAGTGGCCAATCCAGGTCATAAGAACCTGGCAAGTACCCAAAAACTAAGTCTATTCCATGTTACCATTGCTAGTAATAGCAGTGGCTATTTTCTAAGTCAACTTAATTAATAGCAGGTAATGGACTTCTCCTCCAAGAACTTATCCAATCCTTTTTTAAAACACAGCTATACTAACTGCACTGACCACATCTCCTGGTAACAAATTCCAGAGTTTAATTGTGTTTTGAGTAAAAAAGAACTTTCTCCGATTAGTTTCCTCTCTCTCTCTCTCTTGCACATACACTCTCCCTCTGTCCCTCACACACGCACGCCCAATCCCTCTCACACACATACACAATCCCTCACGTAGTCTCCCTCTCTCTCTGGCACTCACACTCGCCTTCAGCGCACATTACCACACTTCTCTCTCACACAGTTAAAATGGGCAAGATTTTTGTCCCCTCCCCACCTAAGTCTGTGCTCTGCACTCGCAAGAGCTTGCAAAGTTCCCACGCCAGTTGTGTCTGGGAGAGTGAGGAAAACACTCCATCCCCCCCCCCACCTCGCAAAGGGCAGGCGGCAGGCACTGCAACAGATTTGGGACACGTTGCCTAGCTTACTTTGCTCTTTCTGGGAGACCTGTGCCTTTAAGAAATCCGATCGGGGGCTTGAGAGGGAGGAGGGAGCAGGGCTCTGGCTTTCACTTTCGTCACGGTGCTTTGCTGGGAGTGGGGGTGGAGCGATGCCCATGTAAACTCTTCCCATGGCGGCTGAGACCCACGGGCAGGTTGACAGCATTGCCTTCCCTCCCCCCCCCCCCCCGCAGTTGCGGGATATTTACTTGGCTTTTCCTTATCTGCGGGACTCAGGGGGCGGGAGAGGAGGGCGAGCTGTTCTCTGTTCAGCTCTTTGCGCTTTGGCTGCTGCAGGCTGCAGCTGCTTGTGATCTCTTCACAGCCGATTTCTACTGCATTTGCTCTGCTCTGGCCGTCCCAACTCCCTCCCCCCCTTCCCCGGCGGTGGACGGACTAGCTCGGTGACTCTTCTACCCTTTCCTTCTCCTGTGTGTAACTGTCCAGCAGTCCCTACTCCCTCCCCCCTTCCCCAGCGGGGGAGGAACGGGCTGAACTGTTTCTCAGAGCGGCGACTCGTCTGCCCTTTCTCCTCCCCTCTGTGACACCCAACAAGTAGCGCAGAGCTCAATGGTCTGCACATGCGCGGTAGAGCTGCTCTCTACTGCGCATTTGCGGGCCGTCGGTCAGAGCCCATTTATATTGTAGATAGCGTGTGTTGCTTGTACGTCCAACAGATGGTGCTGTTTTTCCAAATAAGCATGTTTTTACCTGTCACATGTGTGACATCTATATAATATAGGTATATTAAAACACGCGCGTATTCGAATGCAACATTGTGTCAAAATTTCAAAGCAATCGGTGAAGAACTTTTGGAGATTTAAGATTTTGAACAAACGAACATTTACATTTTTATTTATATAGATAATCTTTTAAAGCCCTTAACAATTTTGCCTGTGGGCATAAAACAAATTGTTTACATTAAATTGATATCCTAACTAAGGAAAATGTTTACCACATTAGATATTGTTTCTTTTATTCTGAACTTTCATTTGAAATTTCTTTATAAAATTACATTCTTAATAAGGAAGATTGTTAGATGCAATCCTTTACATGACCTGTCACAATTAAAAGAGAAATAAAATGAAGTACATACAAGTTACTATATTAACTGAATATTCTGGCATCTCAAAATAAGCCACATATGCATGCATTTCAAAAGCAGCTGGTAAAAAAGTAATAATTTAAGAATAATTTTCTTTTACAATGGAAATCTGTAAAGATGGCCATGAAACAATTCATTCTGAGGTCTTAGGCCACATAGGGTGATTTATGGTGGTAAGTGCTTCTGAATCCAGCTCGCGGGGCACACCTAGCCAATCAAATTTATCTCATGCATATTCATTGTGGATTTATTTATTTATTTATTTGTTGAGTTTTATATATACTGTCAATTGGTAAAGCCATCATAACGGTTTACAAAGGTTCAACTTGCAATACTTTTAACAATTGAGCAAAAAGTATAACAGGATGCATATTAAACACACATGAGAGACCTCCGATTACAAAGATATTAACTAGAACTAGCCCTATGGATTGCATGAAGAGGTGCACAAAGGGGGTGCCCCTTTGGCGCGCCCCTTTGGTGCGCGACGCCTGGTGTTCTGGCACCATTTAACGGTCCAGCACTGTAATCAGTGACATCAGGGGGGGCGGGTCTCCCGATCGGGGATCTTACATGGCCCTTCCCTTCTCAGTTCCAGGTGAATTCTTTACTTTGTTTTTCTTTTTTTCTCATGGCTGTGGGTATTGCGCGGGCGCCCGGTGTTCTGGATATCCTGAAAACCTGACTAGTTAGGTGTGCCTCAAGGACTGGGTTGAGAAACATGGTATAAAACTTGAATGGGACAATATAGTTCTCAAATTATTTATTTTATTTATTTATTTATAACTTTTCTATACCGAAGTTCAAATAACAGGGTTAATTATCACTCCGGTTTACATTGCAACCATAAAAACAGTGACAAAGTTGTCTTACATAGAACAGGGGGAGAGAAAAACTTGAATACAGCTTAAGCTTGGGGAGTAATGTGTCAAAACTGGTAAGAACTGATAAGAGTTGGCTTTTTGGGGTAACAAGGTATTCCGAGGGAGGGGGTAGGAATGAGGGATTGGAAGGGGGGTTGGAAGGGGGGTTGGAAGGGGGGTTGGAAGGTGGGGGGGAGGGTAGCAGAGGGTTATTTAAGTTAAGGTTTTTTAAATTATTTAAATTAAAGTTATTTAAATTAAGGTTTATTTATGAAGAACAACCTGTATAGTCTTGTATTTCAATCTGGATTGGGGCTATATCATATATTTACTTCCCTTCGCTTCACAGGTGCTGAAAATGTACAGAACGGCTTGGAAAATGCAGGCATAAGAGGAGATAAGGAGAATAAGATGCCATCACAATCCTGCTTTGTTAGAATATTTTTCTCAAGGTTGTGCATTTGGCAAGAGCTCTACTCAGGATTTTTTTTCTAATAAGTATGGATTTATATGGTCATTATGCAGCCCTTCTCCCACATCTTTACCACAAAGAGAAGTCTATGCTGGGAGGCTGAGACCGGACACAACTTGTTGCAGTCTAGGGATTAATTCTGAATTGGGGGTGGGGGGGGGGGGAGGGAAGCTTGACTTCAGGATCTTTAGGGATTGGACTATCAGTCGCTTCTATGAGCACACTTTATACAATTGATGATGTTCAAGCAAAATAACTTTACTTACGTTACCGTTCAGCAAGGCTCCAGCAGGCTCCTGTGGTATGCAGCTCGACGGCATCGTTCGGCTCGGCGCAGCACCGCACAACTCACGGCATGACTCCGCCCCTTTTTGTCGTCAGCAGCCCGGCCGGAAGTTCCCACGGTAGCGCGGGAAAATACTGTATTTAAAGGGAGCTCTCCAGCACAGCGTCGCCTCGGCTACAGGCTTGCTTGTGCTGAAGCTTCGGTGGTTCCTGCCTACATTCTTGTCTGCTGTTTGTCTTGACCCGGATTGCTCCTCGGACCTGCCTTGTCTCGCTGCCTGCCTTCGGATCTGTTTGTCTTGGTACCTTTGCGTGCTGCCTGCCCCGACCTGGACTGCCTCTCGGACAACCCTGATCATCTCTCAGAATAAGGAAAGGCGGTTCTTTACCTTGGTTCCACTATCAAATCCGTAACAACTTAAAGTTCAGCTTCTTCAGTGGAAATTAATCCGTCTTTTCATAACACTACAAATCACAGGAATACTTCTAGAATCCCTTTGGTTTATTCTCTGAATCCAGGTTCTCCTAGGGAATGTAGCCAAGGGTTTTTCTCTAAGGGGGGGGGGGGGGGTGTCAACCCATGCACTTGCTCTCTCTTTACTCCTCCTTGTTCTACTAGATGGGCACAGTTTTGAAAACAAGCCCTGAAAGGCATTGGTACACTAATGACAGAAATCAAGATGAAATTTCTTTTTTTCAGTTGATTGGGTCAGCAGTCAGCTATTTTCTTCCCCAGAATTTTCATACTGGCAAACCGCTGGAAGCACAAAATATTGTATCTCCTCCCCTCCAAAAAACGGGACTTTCTTATGCAAGGGATATAAAGCCATTAGGATAAATGTTAACATCCAGAAATGGGAAATCTTTTCTCTTTGACAAATCCTAGTTCTCATGATTGTGACGCCCCAATTAGGTGAAAGAAGGTTACAGTAACTTCCTCCAAATTGAAAGGGCTCCTTGCCCCTCCTTTTGGGCTAGAACCTTTATCTCGAGTGTATCCTACAGATCATATACTGTTGGTGTCACTCCTGCAAATCAAAGCAGGGGAGAGAAAGACTGCTTCCTCTTTGATCCAATTCCAAACTGCTACCAACACGCACACAGAATCTGACTCTTTAAAACTCTAGGGGATCACTATAATCATATGTTGGAACGAACCATTCTGGCACGGGGCATGTTTTAGCAAATGGATCTTATTAATGGCATGTCCCCCTTTTGCCTGTGTAGAGCTAGCTGATTATTCTGGAATGTATAAAGCCGAAAGTTTTACAGAAAATAATTTATACATAAGTTTCTTAAGGGTCATGCATTTAGATTTTTGCCAATTGGACATCATCCTGAGACATTACTACAGACAATAATGTAGCTCTTTTTTTTATTTAGCATACACCAATAAAAGTACTTATTTTACTTATCCTTGGCAGTGGAAAAATAATTCACAGGAGGTCCCTGTTTCTTTCATGTTCTCATTCCCTCCCCTCTCCTTCACAGCATGGATTGTATTGTACTAACCACAGGCTTAGGAAGCAGTTGTGATCAGAATGAGAAAAAGCCATCTCTTTATTCCCAGGGAATGCAGTCATTTACCTTAAGCCTAGGAATGTTTTATTGCACTGATAAAAGAAACATTAGGAAAGGTATGGTGAGTTTTGCTTCTAAAATAAAGGTTTTCTTAAATGCTTTTGAAAGCAAGAGTAAAGCAATAAAACAAAACGTTGGTGGAGTATTTCACTAGAAAATATGAGATGGAAAATGAGTCTGCTATGTATATATATTTTAAAGGATTTCTGCAGAGTTCTAAAACATATTACTATAAATGAACACTTATCACCATGGGTGGCTACAGTGTTGGAAAGAACATATGCTTTGGAAAAAAAGTCCTTATTTAGATTTTGTTAATGATGTACTACAATAGAGAAATTGAGCTTCTAATGTGTCTACAGGCAGGAAATTCCTGCAGCTGCATCACTGCCACTCCATGTATGGAGCCATAGTCTTGCAGTGATATCAGTGACCTGCCGCTATAATACAGTTGGATCCCAAAAGATAAGGGAACAAAAAAAACAAAAAACAAATGGCAAAGGGCAGAAAAAGAGAAGAAAGAAGAGCTAACAATTTATTCAGGGCAGAGCTAAACTCAGATCCTCCAGGAATACAAACAAGTCTGGTTTCAGAATAGCCCAAATATCGGGCCGATATAGTAAACCTCGTGGGAGAACCGGCAAGCGCCTGCTCAGGTCACTCTTGGGGGGGGGGGGGGGGGGGGGGGGCACGATTCAGAAAGCCAAGGTATGCAAATTAGGGCCCGTGATAAAAAGGAGGCACTACTTTTCTGCACACTTTCCCAGTGCTGGCCGAAATTAATGCCTGCCTTTGGCAGGCATTAATTTCTGAAAGCAAAATGTGCAGCTTGGCTGCACATTTTACTTTCTGTATCGCACAGGACTAACTAATAGGCTCATCAACATGCATTTGCATGTTGCAGGTGCTATTAGATTCGGGGGGGGGGGTGTTGGCTGTGCGTTTTCCATGCGCTATTACCCCTTACTGTATAAGGGGTAAAAATAGCTCGTCGAAAACGCGCATCCAAACGGGGGCTAACAGTGCACTTGGCCTGAGCGCACTTTACTGTATCGGCCCATGTGTAAGTAAACCTGGCATCTAGACCATCTATGCAAATATATCTCATGAATATGCATGATGGGTATCCTGAAAAACAGGTGTTTGTGACCCTTTTACAGAAATAGTGTTAAAAAAAAAGCAATGGATCCCAACCCAATCTTTGGCATAATAAATATGCAGGAAGCACATCTGCATGCAGTGGAAGCAGTGGATGATGCAAATGTATCCTGCATATGCACTGTGGATTATTTTGAAAACCTTACTGGCTGGACAGGTCCTAGGGACTGGGTTGAGTGTAATAATACTAGTGTAAAATAAAAATACAAGGTGAAAATTTAGAATATAATTTCTAACTCCCTTTAAGGGAGTATTTTCTTGTCTTTTACATACTTTTCTGTAGCATCTAAATGGGTTTGAGCTTCTTGCCCTGGGATGAGCTGGGCAACATCTGCTGGCACACAAGCAGCACGGACAGGTTCAGCCTAACAGGCAGTTTCTCTTTCAGTCCTCAGCAGAAGAGACAGGTTAAAAAAATGGCATGAAAAAAGAAAAGAATGAAAAAGAAAATAAAGATACTATGTTACACTTAAGAGACTTTTGAAGAAATTAAGCCTAAGAGAAAGATTTGAATATTTATGCAGATACAAGTGGATCCCTTCCTCTGGTCCAACATAAACCTTATCAAGAAGTGATGGGGTACACGTGCATTTGAGATCACATAGTTCCTTTCTTTAGATGTACCAACATTTGAAACGATATGAAACCTGAAGAAAGGACCCTTGGGGGTCTCAAAAATGCATATATTCTACACTATCAACTTTGGATAATTCTTACATTGGTCCTATAAAAGATAGCATAGCCATCTAGAAATCCAGTTTTCTCCAGGACTAGCATAGCTGCTACAACTCTGCACTGTGGGCAAAACTGAACTTTATTTGAAGCAGGGAGAACTAAAATTGGAGTAGTCAATCATGTAAGCAGTTAAGCACTACAGAAGTACAGAACAAATGATGGCATTAGCTATATGGAGACAGGCTGAAAAATTGGCAAAAATGTGTTAAACTTTCCACTAAAAGTCAGAGATAGCAGGAGTTTGAAAAATACTCTGAAATATATTAAACAAGCCTAGATTTTTATTGAATACACAGAATTAAGGTGCCCTCTAGTGTCCTTATTATGTATAACATGTCAGAAATGAATACCTGAGTGCTTCCAGTTTCAAACAAGAGTTGGAAAAATATGAAGGACAAAAATGAGGGAGGAGGATACTTATTATATGGACATACATGTTAAAAATGACATAAAAGAGTCAAGTAGATTCTGGCAAGGCATGAAAGGCTCTTGAATAGGGCAATGAACAGAAATGAACAACAATTCTATTAATTATTTATTTGATTTATATTCTGCTTTAGTATTGTATAAGGTTTCAATAAGGCTTAATCTGGAATGTGTAGAGAGTTTTGGTTACCTCAGTATTAGAGCCAGTTAAAGACATCCTGGGGCCCAGGGCAAAAGCTTAGGAAGTTCTGAGTCCTTCTCTCCTACCTCATGGCCCCTTTCTACTACTGCTGCTACACATTTATATAGCACTACAAAGTGAACGCAGCACTGTACAGATACAAATAAGAGACAGTCCTTGCACTGTGGAGTGATCTAGTCAAGACAGACATGACAAGAGTTTTGGGTGAATCAGGAAAAAGATTAAGTTTCAAGGGTGGGTTAATAGGTGTGGTTTAATTGAAGACAGAAACCAATTAATCTAATCTTGACCCCATAAAATAATTTCAATAGGAACAACAGGAAATGAAGTGAGTGGGATTTTAGGTAAGATCAATAGATTCCAGTGTAAATGCAGCAGATTCCTTTATCCCAAACAGTAGGATAAATGGTTTAAAACGCCACACTTAGGATCCATCAAAACTGTAAGAGAACATTTAAACCACCTCTAAGTCTGATAAAACTATTAAACCAGGCATTTCATAGCTCAAAGAAGTTAAATCCAATACTTATCTGCATGTCAGTAACCATTCTTCTTCTTACCATGCCCTCCCCCCGGCTCATCTCTCCTCCCAATTCCTCTCCCTTCTATCCTCCCTATAGCTATCTCCCTCCCCACCACCACCACCACCACCACCAGCAGCTCTATATGGCCCCTTCCTGGCTCCTTTCTCTTCTGCTTCCTAGCCCCTTCCTACTTCCTCCCACATTCTCTACCATGGTTCTCATCCCAATTCCTATCCCCCCTCCCCCCCCCCCCCCCCCCCCCAATGCCTCAGTTCTCCCTATCCCACTAATGGTCCCTTCTCCCTCACGACAGGCTTCTTGATGACTTTCCCTCTTATTGGTGCCCACTGAAGAATGCCCAAGCAGGTAAATCCAGGACTGGGCTGTATTTCCTTCTTCTCCAGACAGTCTCACAGGGCCCCTGATGGTGCGGAGGCCCCAGGCAGCTTCCCAGTTTACCATTCCCAACACCAGACCTGCCAAGTACCAAAGGAATATGGATGAGATCTTAGGAGTTCAAGAAGAAAATAAAGCCCTCAGGGGAATGGAACATTTAACAAAGCAAGAGTGGTTAGGATGTTCATAGTGAAGAAGAGAAACTGGAAGGGATACAATAATTTTGTATATGTATGTAAACCTTGATTATTAATCATGTGGTAGGTTCCCTTCACTCCCATGCAAATAGTGATCATGGTTTGGTGTGGAGAGTACTGAGCATGCTCAAGGCTGTGTTGAGTGTTGTTGTGGAAGAGAAAAGGAACTGCATGATATGTCAGCAAATAAAGAGAATGGAAAATATCAGAAAATACCCAGCTATGTGGCTCGTGGAGAAGACTATGCACAAAACCATGTAAAAATTCCAGCTGGGAGAGTTGAAGAGCAAAGTTGTGAGTACTAGAATATCTAAGAGCAGGCCGAATTTTAGGCATAGGAAAAATAAGCAACTGCCTCTGGCACCAAATTTTCATAGGTGCTGGATGGTCGCCACTGCCTTGACTGTGTGGACCTGCTGGCCAACAGCAGCAGCTACTTTTTAAAAAATTCAGCATGGGAGCCTTGGAACTCTCCCATGCTGGCAGGCCCAGGGGTGCCCTGACCCTTGCAGGGATTTAAATGGCAACAGGAAACCCATGCAGGAAGAGGGAGTAGGGCACCATTAGGCCTGTTAGTGCTGAATTTTTTGAAGCAAATAGTAAAAGATCAATTGGGATACCTGTACCCTTATATGCCTACTTGGGTTATGCACATGCTGTAGTAGAGAAAAATAACTAACAAATCAGAGGTCTTAAGGCAATACTTAACGCCACACTATTGATTTATTTTCAACAAACTATTTAACATTAACACCAATCATTTACAAAGATGATTTATAGCATCCAGTGGACCACTCCCCTATATTATCTGTACCCATTAACTTCCATAACTAAAAATATTCTCTTGTCACACTCAATCTTGCTTTACCCTCCAATCACTACAATCATATCATACATGTATCTCTCACACTCATTCATTCATCCATATATAAAACCATGTTCATATTAAAATTTTCATTGCACAAGTATAATGCTTTCAGTATGCTTATAGCACTCAGATATAATAGTGATGTTCTTAATATACTTATAACACACTAGATGTTGTTTTCCTTCCGAAAAATTAATATTATGTTTACAATGAAAGTTATCTCTTTTCTATCTCTCAAGCAACACAATACTGTCATCAGATGTTCTTTTTTGTCTCAGTCCAATGAGAGACTCGTTTCACCCTGCTGCCCAGGGCTTCTTCAGGGACAAACTTTCCAGCATGCCACTCTTTTGTTGCCTAAGTTGTCACATTAAACCAGTGTATAGTGGTCCACCATATGATGCCGGTATCACTTCAAAATCAGACTGATTGCATTCCTCTGATGATTTCTGTGCTTAGTATCTTCACTCTCATCTGATGCATCTCCATATCTTGTTACTAGCACTTAGCACTTCACAATCCACTTTTCTTCCTTCCAAAACTGCGTCAGTACGTAGACTACACGCTGCTACAATGCTCCAACTGACAAACAATTTGTCCACAATTATCCGGCCTTGTATCCTCTCAAAGGGTGAGCATGAGAGGTTGAAAACAAAACAACACCTACATTTATTTCTTAACACTGTACAAATTAGTGTTAGGAAACAATTTTAAGCAGCTCTAATTCAGTATTAATTAGACAGGGATTCAAATTATCTTTTGTTTCTCATACTAAGAATAAATATCACTAAGATATCCAGATACTATAGTCTACAATAAGCTAAATAATGTTTTGAAAGGAAGTTAGTCCTTTAAGTTCCTAAAGTTAAGATAGTATTTGGAACCCTGACTCCATCATGCTCAAGAGTAGAGTGCACTACATTTTACGTAGGCAAACAGCGCCCCTTAGCCTCGTTTTTCTAAGCCACCAAAGCTACTCTTCATTTCGAGTGTTCCTAGGATTTTGTTCTCTGATTTTAATTCTATGAGCCCTAGCTCCGTCTTCAAGCAGCTTTATGGGATAAAGCTAAGTGCACCAACAAAACCAATGACTGAAACTTTCTCATAAGACACACACATATAGTGAGATAGATAATACTTACCTGAATTCATGGTCCATAGATTCGTAAAATCTGTTAAAGAAAAATGAACACACAGAATCAATTCTAAATTGAAAGCGCTAATTGGCTAAATAAAATAATAAAAAATAAAGTAGAATAATACTTATCAGATAAGAATTCTGTTTATGTGCAATGGCTTCTCATAGGTTTCAATGTTAATATATGTTCTCAATTTCCATAACATCTTGTTTGTTCTCATCTCAAAATTAGTTGTTACTCTAAAGGTATTACAGTGAGAGCAAAGTTTATAATGCTGAGTATCCATAATGTTATTTTGGATCACTATGTCTTAAATTTCTATTAATAATTGATAACAAACTAAGGGGGTCATTTTCTTAACTATCGCGGCTCTGTGAATTTGACAGTACCGGGGGACGGGCCTGCGAAAGCCGGCAGCAATCACACCTCCGCGGTGCGATCGCTGCCAGCTTTCGCACTCAATAGCGCCACCGTGAAAAGTGGTGCTATTGGGCGCGCTACTGGCAGCGATAAGGTGTCCTACCTTTTCGCCGTCAGTGAAATCGTTGCGGAGTCCGCCCCGACGACGCCCCGACTCCTCCCCTTCCGGTGCGGACTCCGCGACGACTTCACTGACGGCGAAAAGGTAGGACACCTTATCGCTGCCAGAAGCGCGCCCAATAGCACCACCTTTTACAGTGGCGCTATTGGGTGCGAAAGCCGGCAACGATCACACCACGGAGGTGCGATTGCTGCCGGCTTTCGCAGGCCCGCCCCCCGGTACTGTAGAATTCACAGATCCGCGATAGTTTAGAAAATCCGGCCCTAAATCAAATTGTTGATTTATATACCAGTTCACTTCTTAAAGAGGGAACTAAATCTTTAATAGAAAATTTCAATGTTATATTCTCATCTCATATTTTTATTTTGTTGTAAATTTGCTTGTGTAATCTACCTAAAGAACTGTATTAAATACTAAGAACATAAGAAATTGCCATGCTGGGTCAGACCAAAGGTCCATCAAGCCCAGCATCCTATTTCCAACAGAGGCCAAACCAGGCCACAAGAACCTGGCAAGTACCCAAATTACTAAGGGAAACCCTTTTTGCCTTCCACCCTCAAACCACCCATGTGATTGTGCCTAACAAGTGGTGTACACAAGGGAAACAAGAAACAAAGAACTTACAAGCCCGAAGGTAACAGGGCAATAGATGGAATAGACCCAAAGGTCTCAAGGCAAGCTACAAGGTAGATTAGGCCAGCAGGCCTCAAGGCAAGAAACAAAATAGGATAGAACCGAAGGCCTCAAGACAAGGCAAGAAGCTAAAAGGACCAAAGGCCACAAGATAAGGCAAGAAACAAGGGTAGAGGGTCCGAGGGCCACAAGGCAAGGCAAGGAGAAAGCACAAAGGCCACAAGGCAAAAATGAGGGGCAGGTCATAGAGCCAAGAGAGACATCATAAGAAGACAAGGAGAAACAGGCAATGCTGGTTTACATAGGGCTGAGGCTGAGAGGTGACAAGGACAGAGAGAAGGAGCTTGGCGAGGCTATAGGTGAGGCTTACTGAAGGCCTCTGCTGGTGGAGAGGCATCATTGCAGAATCCAGAAGGTAGGATAAGACTGTGCAGCAGGCAAAATCCTAACACTTTACACACAACACTGATGATAACAATAAATGAACTATAAGTCACCACTTAATAAGATACATGAGTTGTTTGGTGGTTTCCACTATTTCTCTTTACTTATAAGGTACAAAGAGATGGTTTAAAATCTTTACAGCTGTGTACTTTACTTTCAAGATGGTATAAGTGTTTTTAAGTAAGTTTGTGACTTCTTACAGTCTTTCTCAAGTTCAGATGTTAAATCCAATTGAATTAGTTCTTTGAATTACTTGATTTCTTCCCTTCCATTGGATACAGGGCAAGTTGGGTACTTCCCTCCAAATAAAGATGAAGTAGCAAAGATGTAATTTAAGATATTTAATCTTTTATCTTCTACTTCCTCTTTGTATCAGTCTCCATTCTCTCCTCTTATAGTATCACAATGATATCTATTATTCTTTCTCTCCAAATTTTCAGCAGATGTACATGGGCCCTGGAGTAGGTCCATCTCCTTTCCTTTCCTCTTTTACCTTTTCTCCATCTTCTTTTCCACAGGATGGCTAAAAGTCATCCGCTCCTTGGAACATTGTTGATTACAGATTCCGGGGACTTGAAGGGAACCTCTCACATAAGACTGAAAAGCAAAATTAAATAAGCTTAGCTGAGTTCCAAATGATTGGGCACTCCAAACTTAATTAAAGTAATTTAAAATTAAAGGGTGGACTAGGAGGATGGAAAGAAACTTCCAGCCAAACAAAAGATCTCCCTGGAGCCATAACTCAATTAACAGAAGAATCAGAGAACAGACAAGACATACTGTGTCTGCCAAAGCAAAAAGGAAATCCACAAAGCAAAATGGTGTTCTGGCTTTATGAACCAGAGGGACACCTCCATTGCTAGTTTCCATGTGGGGGAGCTGCAAACCCACTGGGCTACTCTTTGTCTTTCTCTGCACCAAATGGTATATTTCTAACTAAAGTTAGTAGGGAGCTGACAGGATCCCTACATACTCATTTCGCATTTCTTCTGATGACAGGTAAATCTTTTGTAGCTAGTTATGGAAGCAGCGGAGTATTTCCCACTGTTTGTCTTCTCTTTCCTGCTTTTATGGAAGCCTCTTGGTTGGATGGAGGGACAGTGTGTTATATTTTATTATTAGCTTGTTACAGAGGATACTGGCAGCACAGGAGCCTACTGTATATGGGGTGATGTCAACAACCTTTAGTCTCTGTCTCCATCTGCTGGTTGGTGGGCATAAGTCATGCATTTGAACTGATCTGGCTGGACTCAAGAAAAGGAAATTATAAGTTAAGAACAAATTTCTTCTTTTCCCACTTAAATACATGTAGCCTGGGTGCCACAAATTGTAACCTACCTTCAGTCATAGCCTTCTATTTGCCACTCTTCTTTCAGCTGTGAGAACAAGGTCCCATGATAAGTCCTAAGGTTGCTGTCCTCTCCAGTTAGCTTGAATTAATAAAGCACTGTCCAAATCAGCTTCCTTCAAAAATAACTTGCTTTATTCACATGGCACAATATGATTTCCAAAGACATTGACCTGTGGTTGTACATTTCACAATTCCTTGACCTTGACCTTGATGTTTAAATAAATTAAATCATTTTTTACTTATCATTAACAGATGTTATAGTCACTTCCATTCTCTTCACATGATCATTTGGCATGGTACCTCAGAGCCTGCACTCTCAGAGTTAACTTGTACTCATAGTTCTTCTAGTACTGACAGTTTTGTTCTTTATATTGGAAGAATACTGAGAGGAGACATGATAGAAATTTATAAAAAAAATCATGAATGGGGTGGAATAGGTAAATAAAGGATGATTATTTACACTTTCAAATAATGTTAAAACAAGGGGACATGTCATGAAACTATCAACCAGTAGATTTAAAACAACTCGTAGAAAGTACTTTTTTACTCAATGCACAATCAAGCTGTGGAATTTGTTGCTAAAGGATGTGGTCAAGGCAATTAGCATAGCAGGGTTTTAAAGTGGTTTGGGCACATTACTGGAGGAAAAGTCCACAAAACATTTTTATTAGCCAGGTAAAATAGGGAAAGTCATTGCTATACCTGGGAGTGAATGACAAGAAATACATCTATTTCTTGAGATCTGCCAGGTAGTTGTGGTCTGGACTGGCTCAGTGCTGGGCTCAGTTAACCTTGATTTTATCCAGCAAGGCATGTCTTATGTTCAACAGAGATCTTACTTTTCGCAAGGTATTGTGCATAGTCCTCTCTAGGAGCCCCATAGAGTGAGTATTTTATATTCTTCAACCTCTGCACTTGCTGACACATTATGTAGCTCCCTCATTCTCCCACAATGTTGAGCTCGTGTCTGCTCTTTGCCCTCGCTCCAACCTCTCTACCTCTGTGGTGACTCCCTCCGGGTCTGATGGATGGCTTGCTGCCGCTGCGTCTCCATGCCACTTCTCCCCGGCGCCCCTGGACTGGCTCGACGCTGCGGATCCGCCATGTTCCTGATGATGTAGGGCGCGCACGCTCCGAAGTATGTACCAGCAAAGGTGCTAACCTCAGGGACGTCCCCCTGTATTGATGTCATCCGCTTCCAACATAAAAGGTCTTCACTTGCGCTTATGATTTGAGTTAGCAAGGATTGATTGCGGGGATTCATCTGGACCCACTTCTCTCTATGCTACTCTGCCTCCTCAGACTTACCAGGGGTACCCGCTCCTCGGGGGCCTCGCTTTTCTTGATTTCAGATTGCAGACAGGAACTGGTACTCACGCCTCGAGGGCCTATGTTCCTAAACACTCAGAAGACTCTCTATTGCCTGGAAGCGATCGCAGATACAGACATTGTGAGTTACTATTTCAGATTACAGATAGGAACCAGTACTCACTCCTCGAGGGCCCATGTTCCTAAACACTCTGAAGATTATCTACTGTCTAGAAGCTATTGCAGGTACAGACATTTGTGAGTTACTATTTCAGATTGCATCTAGGAACCAGTACTCGCCTTGAGGGCTTATGTTCCTGAATACACTGAAGATTCTCTACTGCCTGGAAGCCATTGATGGTAACTCAATTGTGAGTTACCATCGCTCTCTCAGAACTCGCTCCTCGCTCCTCAAGGGCCTAACTCTTTCCAGCTACTGAGCCTTCTTAAGAATCTATGTGAGTGTGTCATCTACTACTGGCTATGTATACAACATACCCTGTCTACTCACTATCTATAGTCTCTCTACAGCTCAGCAACCCTGGGATCGCAGTTCCAGTATCTGAGGGACTTCAGTCCTGCCGGGCACATCAGCTCACTACTGCCACCTCTGATGGTTCTACTAACCTGTCTAATAAAGAACTGTCTGTGTCTGTCTCCATACCCAAGCCTAGCCGGTGGTCCCTCTCAGGATATCCTCCTGGGGGCGCGGTCACCTGTCATCGGCCCAAGGATTCACCTATTTACATTAGAGTGCTCACTCCTCCCACTTCAGGAGCTGAGCACAACTGACTGCTAACTCTCATCTGCTTGCTCCTCTCATCAGCATAGCAGATCCTAACAGATTGCTAACTCCTCCCCTCTGGCGGAGCATATTATAACAGATTGCTAACTCCTCCCCTTTGGAGGAGCAGATCATAACAGATTGCTAGCTCCTCCCCTCTGGAGGAGCAGATCCTAACACACAACACTGGCTTGGGCAGTACTGGAAATGGTTATATAACTTGTTGGTGGGTGTCATATGCTGATGTCAGAAGGCCTGTATATAGAAAAGTATAATATGGTGTTATGGCTCATCCACTGGAACTTCACTATACCAGAAAATCACTAGGATCATAACCCTGAAAGTATTGTAGAGAAAGAAGAAGTTGTGATTATCTGGGACATTTCTGTTCCAACTGATAAAAAGTTTGATGCAAGAAAACTAGACATTATAGTAAGAGAGAAAAGCACAAGAATGGCATTGTTCATAAAAGTGTTGATACCAAGTGACTAATCTGTGGAATGTATGGAGAACAAGATGCTCAAGTATCAAAACATGCAATCAGAGCTCAAGAAAGTGTGGCAAAAAAATATAGAAATCATCTCAATTGTATTGTGGAGCTACAGGCTGGATTAAAAAGAGCATCCTAATGCACCTTGATATATTGCTCATACATATTATATCCTGTGAACTACAGAAGAAGGCTGTCTTTGGTACATGTATAAGAAGGACATTAACTCTAAATTTGGCTTAAAAGTGAGGTTCATTCCTATCATGGTATATGTAAAATCTGTTCAATTTAGAAATATTACCTCTTTGAGCATGCTTATTCTCCTCCAGACCAAACCATAATCACTCTCTGCACGGGGTGACAAAGAACTTATCACATGATTAGAATCTAAGAATTACATTCTTCCTTCCAAACCGCCTTGCTTCTGCAAGGAGGTGTGGTTAATATGAAATATGATGATTTGCAAGCAAAGAGGTTCATATTTGGGGGAGAGAGAGAGAGGTGGCACAAAATGGGGACACAGTATTTAAACATGTATAAACTTCTGCCCATTCAGTCTGATTTTGACCTTTAATCATTAACATTGTATTCCTGGCAACATCATCAGAACAAGGCAATAAAATGTATTAAATTATTAGAACAACCACCAAGGAGATGACAATTTCTTCTGTTTCTAGAAATCTAGGAGTAAATTAGCATATATATTACTTTCTTCATTCACTGCAAAAAGAAATGTAGGCATATTGTATGCAATCGCAAACGAGTCAGAAAACTCTTACTTCAACAATCTAATCATAGGTACTCTTTTAACTTTCTATAAAACTGGTAACTATTCTCTGCATTACTCATGCAGGTTACCCTGAATAACCACATTTGTGGAAATGTTCAGGACTGGTTAGATTCCACTGATTAACATGGACATAAGAACATAAGAAATTGCCATATTGAGTCTGATCTAGGATCCATTAAGTCCAGCATCCTGTTTCCAATAATTGCTAAACCAGGTTACAAGTACCTGGCAAGTATCCAAACAGTAAATAAATCTCATGCTATTAATGATAGTAATAAGTAATGGCTATTCGCTAAGTCAGCTTGATTAGTAGCTGTTTATGGCCTTCTCCAGGAAGTTGTCAAAATCTTTTTTTAAACCCAGCTATGCTAACGGCATTGATCATCCTCTGGCAATGAATGCCAGAGCTTAACTGTACATTAAGTGAAAAATAAGTTTTGCCGATATGTACCTTAGCTTTATTGTGTGTTTTTATACATTTACTAGGCCTCAAATTTGGCTCTAGTAATGCAGGTTCTTCTCTCAGAGCTTTCTTTCAGTATTTTCTTTAGTTCTAAAATTATCAGCAGTTTTTTCTAAGCTGTGATGTCACAGATTTTATGATGTTAGTAGAAATAGTGCTAGAGCTATTGAAATAAGGCATATAAGACCTTAATTTCTGCTCAAAAAACCTGCAATACATAAAAATGTAAATAAAATAAATTTTAGAGGCTATCAGAATCTTTCTAAATAGAATACATTTTAAAAATAATTTGGTGCTTTGCCTGAAAATTAGTACTATTCCACAACTTGTTTATACCAAGTGGGAGGTGAACATCTGGTAACCATGGAGTTACTATATTGATGGCTTCAGAATGTTCAGATTAAACTAGTTTTTTCAAGAAACAGGTTTTTTTTTACTTCAGCTTCCATTAATTTCTATGAAACGAGAAAAACCAATTGAAACTAATGGAAATGTAACACCACCTATAAAATCCCAAATAAAAATTTACAAGTCTAAAAACAATCTGATAACATTCCTAACCCTCACACACAATCACACTGTTGAATTCTGGTAAAACTATCCAAAATAGCTTCTCTCAGAGTTATTTAATTAAGTAGCTCAAATTGTGTGAAACTTTTTATCAAACTAATGGTTTCTCTATAATTGAAAAGAGCATTCTCTCTTGTCGGTCCAGCCTTATGGAACTTCATGCCCCATGATCTCCAAACAGAAACTTTCACATCCAAATAAAAAACTAAAAACATGGCTCTTTCAACAGGCCTTTACTTAAACTGTCCCCCATACCTTCTGCTCCCTATTTTCCAACCCCTTTTTGGAACTACCCCTAATTTTTCCCTCTACTGAAAGTAATACAGCAGCCCCCTCAGCTTACACTTCAGTCAATGCAGTATTATTAGACCACTGTAAATACTTTCATATGTTACTTTAATGCTTAATCTAGCATGTCAACGAAGCCTTCAAAAGCTTCTTCACCTTTCCTAGGGCTGCCAAAAAGTATGAACAAATGATCCAACTTCAGAAATTATTGGTGACTTTCATATATTACAAAAGAATCCTCCTTACATCTAAATGACAGAAACCCTTACCGGAGATCTAATATGTAATTCCCTTAAGGAGACATGATATATCTGGATGCTTTCCAGGGGTGACTTCGCACAAATTACGGTAACTAATTGTCCAGATGAAGAAGATCCAGAATCCCTTCTCAATGCAGAGCCACTGCCAATATTGCAATGACCTTGCAAAAAGTCCTTAGAGCAATGCCCAATCCAAAGAGGAGGACCCAAAACTGAAAATGCCCTCTCAGTGCCTCACAAAGTTTTCTGATTAGACATTCATTTTCCAGCCATCACTCAGTAAAGCATTACATTTTCTACTATTGCACAGGTGTGCAGAGTGCTTTAACAGAGAGATTGGCTAATGAGCAGAAAAAGTCTGCGATGACAACTATATTATGACAAATAATGGCCCTCCCTGTGTGCCCAATGGCCCTCCCTGTGTGCCCACATGCCCAGGACCTTCACTGGACAGGGATCACTTATATAAATGTATGGTACTATACATAATTATAATCATTACATACATACATACAAGCACTTTCTATGACTTTCCTGTAGAAAATCCTCACCTGAATGACCTTCAGGTTGCAAGGTGTCCTACACCTCCCACAGCTGTCTCCAAAATGATGCTGATCATCATATTTTCTGCTGCAGAGAAAGTGATCCAGCTGGCATACCTCTCAGTTCTCATCTTGGCCTACTTCCATTTAACAAGACGTCAGGGGTCCCACCACTTATGGCTCAGGTCTTTCACACTGCAGTTGTTGTGAAAGACCACATTGAGTTTGTTTGCTGTGGCATTTTTAATATTTGAGTAAGATACTCTTTAAACATATCATAAGCAGGAATTAAATCATGCTTAGGGAAATTATTAATTCTAAGATTAAGATATCTTAGGGTATTTTCTATCCCTTCCAATTTCTCATCATAGATGATCTCAGCTCTAGCAAACTTTTGCTGCCAGTTCTCTACTTTGCATAATCTAGTCTCTATCTGTAGCATGTCTTCTTTATTCTTTCCCAAAGAAGCTTCAATTGAATTTATACGTTGGTTGGAATCCACAGTCAATTTAGAAAGGTTTATAATTGCCCCCTCTAAAGATTTTATTGCTGTCCAAAGCAAGTCTAGGGTAATTTCTGAAGGTTTTTCCAAGATATGCTCACCACCTTCAGTTCCTTTGACCTCCAACTTTCCCATAGCTGTTTGGGCTCCTTCCCCACTTTTAGATGTTAAATCAAGCTTAAGGAAATCTGTAGGAAGGCAATATGGTGGGGAGTAATATTTGGTGCTCCAGGGCTTAATGATGTTTTGGCCATTGAATCTGATATCCGCTCAATATCAGATCTTTCTGCGGCCCTCTCCTCTGGTATCTGGCTAGTAGACAGAGTGAAAAAAGCTGGAATCTGCTGTTGGGAAGGCTCCAATATGGGAGAGGATACAACCATCTTCCTAATTTTGGCCTTCCATTTAGTGTGAGGTATTTCCTTTATCTTATTATCTAAATATCTGTGGGTCCAGAGGATCACTCAGTTTTCAATTTTTTTTATTGAAATCCTTCTGAAGGGAGGCCAATAGGATCAGTTAATAATAAATTTACTCACTTTTTAAGTTCCCAGTCTCTTCCAATAGAATCCAAATGACGTTTTATCCCGACAAAGCCGCGCACCCCTTTGGCGCGCGGCTTCGGCAGCACGCCGACGTTGGCTACGTGCTATAGGGGGGCTGGTTTTTAAACCTTAACCGGTTCCCACTGATGATGTCGGCAATGAGGAAGTGCACTGCCCCGACTGGGCGGGAGGGGCTCCTCCTTACCCACGATGATTCCAAGAGCCAAGTAACTCAAGTAAGTACCAAGCCCCGACTGGGCGGGAGTGTCGCCTCCTTACCCTTGCTGGCTCCAAGAGCAACAAGGTAATGTTTCTCTCAGCCTCAAGAGAATGCCATGGGGGGGCCGGTTTTAAACCTTAACTGGCTGCCTCAGGGGCTTACATCAAGATTGATGTAAGCCCCTGAGGCAGCCATGTTTAAACGGTGAAACTCGGCCAGAGTCGGGCTACTTTTGTGTCTCCACTTCAATAAAGGATTTAATTTTTAGACTACAGGCATCTATTTTCTTCTTTTCACTCGGATTCTGATCCAGCAACAGCAGCATTTGTGGCTGTAGCAAGAGGTGGGATTAGTGCTGGTTATACCCAGAGACACTGAGTAGAGGCTCCAGAAAGGCCTGACTAACTAAATTAGGGCCAGAGGTTGATCCAGAGGCCTTTCTGGTCACCTTTGAAAGGGTGGCTGAAATAGGATGGCCCAGGGAATAGTGGTCTATTATATTAGTGCCCCTGTTGACAGGGGAAGCCCAGGTGGCCTATAGGGCCCTGGATAAGGACCAGGCCCTAGTTTATATGGAAGTCAAAACTGCTATTATAGACTGCTTGGGAATAACCCCTGAGGCATATCGTAGAAGGTTCAGAAATTTGAAAAGGGGACAAGCCAAGAGTGACTGCACAGAAGTTAAAAGATTTGGCAAACTATTGGTTGTGTCCAGAGAAGCATAACAGTGAGGCAGTAGTCACCTCCATTGTACTAGAGCAATATCTGAATATCTTACCTTCCCCAATGAAAAACTGGGTGGCCAGGCAGGGACCCTTGGATTTAAGAGAGGTCATCCAGTTTAGTGAATGCTACCTAGACTCAGAGGAGGTGAACAATCCAGATAGGAACTCAATGATGGAGTACTTTTAAGGTAATCCAGGGAGAAGGAACCCCTGGGGTTAGGGGGAACTGGGAGGAAGGGTTCACAGGGAAAAGGGGTTGTTTAAGGGTCAGTCCAACCCAGGACATGGCAAGGAGGGAAGGCAAGCGTGCTCCCAGGCCTAAAGACAAGGGAGTGTCCCTAGAAGGCAGGGGTCCCCTCAGATGTTTTACTTGTGGAGAGAAGGGACACTAAGTGAGACTGCCCCTATATGGACTGCTTATTTATGGGATGGGGGAAACAGGAGGAAATTCTAAAGGAGGGGACTGAAGGTGGGTTTATAAAAAGAGTCAACTTGAATGGGGAAATAATGAGTGCCGTCTTGAACATAGGGAACAATCAGTCATTGATAGCTGGCCCTGAAGCCAGAAAAGGGGGATCTCCCTAGCTCCATTAAAAATGGGCAAAAGGGGGGCCCAATGACCCAGGTGTGCATGGGGACATGCATAGCTGCCTCCTGACCGAGGTAACAATGGGGTAGCATGGGAAGGAAATGCAGTCAAGCGTGGCAATGATGGAAAGGCTTCTATTCCCACTAACTTTAGGAAGAAATTGGGTGGGATTACAGGAGCAACTAGGGGTCCAGGAAATATAGGTAGCCACCAGAGCCCAATCTAAGGCAGGAAAGGGGATGGAGAGTGCAGAGGGGACTGGGACTCTGGGGGAAATCTTCCCCTTTTAGGAGGAAGATATTATAGGAGAACCCAGGCTGTGAGCCTGGGCTAAATCCCCCATCAAAAACAAGCACCTGGGTCAGGAAAGGGAAAAGGAACAAAGGAGACCCAAGGGAGTGCTCGGGTTGGGGCCAGATATTTTGGAAAAGCTGCCTCACCATAATCCAAGAAGTGAAACAAACTTTAGAAGAGGGGAAGGGGTGTAATAAAAGTGAACCAAAAGCGTACCCCTATTGTGAGATAATTGAGGGGGTTGGTATGGCAATTAATTCTCGAGACTTGCCAGAGAGAAAGGAGAAAACGGTAGTACCTAAGGTGTTTCTAGGGATGCTGTTGTACCTTGCCCATGACAACCCCCCCCTCCCCCCCCCCAATGGCTGGACATCTAGGGAGTAAGACAACCCTGGTTCAGTTAACTGAACAGTTATTGGCCTGGGATAGCCCAAACCATGAAAAATTGTCTCCTGCCCAGTTTGTCAAAAGCTTCTATGTAGATACTGAAAAAGTTCCCCAATTCAGTTACCAGTGATGGGAGAACCACTAGATCAAGTGGTGGTAGGGCCGATAGAGAAGAGTGCCAAGGGTCACCAATACATCCTTGTCATGGTTGATTATGCCACCCATTTCTCCTGGGCAGTTGCCATGGTCCATGTCTATCAAAGTTATCACAGGCGAATTAATTCAAATTTTTTGCCAGGTGGGTTTCCCGCGGACCATTTTAATGGACCAAGGGACAAACTTTATATCCCAGGTATTAGGGCAGGTGTGGGCCTCCTTTGGGGTCTGAAATCTCAGGATTTCTGCATGCTACCCACAGAGAGATGGGTTGGTGGAGCAGTTTAACCGTTCTTTAAAGGGTATGTTACAGAAGTGAATCAGGGCAACTCAAGGCATTGGTACCAGTTAATCCCATTCCTCGTTTGCAATCAGAGGGGTCCCCCAGAGCTCAACAGGATTTTCCCTTTTTGAGCTACTGTTTGGGAGACAACTCTGAGGAGTACCGAGGGCCCTGGGAGAATTTTGGGAGGGACTGTCCCCCTCCAACATGAGCATTGTCAGTTATGTGATTCAGTTAAAAGAAAGATTAAAGAAAACGCAGCAAATAGCCCAAGAGAATTTGAAAAATGTTCAAGGAACCAGAAGAGATATTATGATAAGGGGGCCAGAGAGAGAGAATTCCAGGTTGGGGATGAGGTATTAGTCCTAGTATCCAGCTCTCTACACCACTTGTTAGCCCAATGGAGAGGCCCCTGTGAGATTCGGAAATGCCTCAGCCCAGTAGACTATGAGGTGACACAAGGGAACTGAAGGACCCAAATCTTCCATGTAAATTTATTAAAACATTGGGTGGAATGAGAGGCACTAGGGTTAAGTAATTGTGATGATGAGGACCTAGACTTAGGTCCTGAGGCAGGGGGAGGGGATGAAATGGGTAATATACAAATAGGTCCAGGGCTTACAGTGGAGCAAAAACAAGACATCAGGACTCTCATAAGACAGTTTCCGGATGTATTTTCCACTTTCCCAGGAAAAACCCAGATAATACAGCACAAGATATACACTGAGCTGGGTAAGGTGGTAAGACAAAAAGCAGATAGGATCCTGGAAGCAAAAAAAGAGGGAAATTGAAGAACAGTTAGAGGAGTCACACAGTGAGTGGGCAAGCCTGGTAGTTTTGTACCCTAAGGCGGATGGGTCCACTCGCTTTTGCATTGATTTTCACCAGGTAAATGCTATATCACACTTTGATACATATCCCATACCAAGAATTGAGGACCTTTTAGATCAGTTAGGGTGCACACGTTATTTGTCAACCCTGGGCTTAACAAAAGGGTATTGGCAAATCCCATTAGCCCCAGACACCCGGGTGAAGACAGCGTTTATCAGCCATGAGGGTCTGTTCCAATTTAAAGTCCTGCCATTTGGAGTTCATGGGGCTCCCGCAAGCTTCCAACATGCAATCAACTGGGTACTCTGACCCCATCAAGCATATGCTGGGGCCTACTTAGATGATGTGGTCATTTTTTCTAAGACCTGGCGGGATCACCTTCAATATTTAACAGGAGTATTATAATCGCTACGCAGGGAAGGTCTGACACAAACCCAAAAAAGTGCACTCTAAGGTAAACAGAAGTCCACTATTTGGTAGAGATGTGCTTCGGGATCAAATTTAGTGTCAGGCTTCGTTTCAGGCCCCCCCGCCCCCGGCAGGAATTTCGTTTTTCCTGCAGTTCGGGGTTTTTTTTGGGGAGACCCCGATTTTCGCTTTACTGCGCACTAACTCCATGTTAGTGTGCACTATCGGGGTGTTAGCGTGCACTAACTCCAGTTAGTGCGCACTAAAGCAAAAATGAATTTTTTCTGAAACTTCGGAAAAAATTAAATCGTTTTTCCGTTCTCCCAAACCATTCCGAATTAGACAATTTCATTGAAATTGTCTAATTTGGGAAAAACGATTTCACATCCCTACTATTTGGGACACATCCTGGGTAATGGAATCATAAAAACGCTAGGGAAAAAAATAGAAGCCGTGGAAAAAGCCCTAATGAGAAGAACTAAAAAAAACAAGTGAGGGCATCTTGGGATTTAGTGGGGTATTATTGACGATTTATACCAAACTTTGCTAGTCTGACAGCTCCTCTTTCTGACCTCCTAAGAAAAGACCAGCTCAACCAAGTTTGATGGGACACAGCAACAGTGGAAGCATTTAAAAAAGTAAAATAGAAATGATGTGAGCATCCTATGCTGCATAATGTAAATTTCAAACACCGTTTTATTCTGCAGACATGTCTCTGATGTGGGACTGGGGGCAGTGCTGTCACAGAAGGTGGGAGAGGAGGAGCACCCCATCCTATACCTTAGCCGTAAGTTAGGAAGTAATGAAATGCATTACACCACTATCGAAAAGGAATGCTTGGCAGTTAAATGGGCCATGGAAAACTTGCAATATTATTTGCTAGGAAGGTCGTTCACACTGGTGATGGATCATCCTCCCTTGAAACAGCTCAAGTAGATGCATAATACCAAAGCTGTATTACTAGGTAGTATCCAGCCTTACAGCCTTTTCTATTTGAACTTCAGCACCAGGCCAGCAGCAAACATTGAGGCTATCCCTGTTACAAAGGGAAAGGGCCAGACAACCCAAAAAAAGTGGGGGAGGTATGTAATGGTAAGTACATCTCATTCCTGGTGTCCCTTAGGGGGAATGGACTTGAGAAAGTTAAAAGCAGAACAGGAAACTGTAGGTGGAGGGCAACCTAACAGCTCCCTGCAGATTGAATTGAAATGCAGGGCAGGAAGCGAGGGGTAGCAGAGCTCAGGTGCTGACCTGATTAAGGAGAGGGAGGAGCCACAGGGGGGAAGAAAAGCACTGGAACTAGAAAGGAGGAAGACAGGAGAGAGAGTGGCTGAACAGAAGCTCCCCAGGTAACCAGTAGTCAATCTTGTGCCGATTGGCAATAAGGAATGCTGAGGGGAGGTGCAGGGACAACTGCCACAAGCCGGAGGAACTTATGGCAACCTGACAGTGTGTGTACCCTGCAAGAGGCTGGTGGCAATCCTCCCCCAGCTACATAGCAGTGCTAGAGGGGGAGGGGACTTCAGGGTGCCCAGGACTGAGTTTAAATCCTGAAGTCATACAGCCGGATTAGGCTGCCTTTGGAGAAGCAGTTGGGGTGAGAAAAGGTCAAGTGTTGCCAAACTGTTTCAGAACTTTGGCTGTTATTGTATGCCGGGCTGGAACAGGCACAGCCAGCTTGGAATACTTTTAGAAAACCAGTTGTGCTGAGAAAAGCCAGATGTTACTGAACTCTGTTTTTAGAGCATTGGCTGTTACCTTCTGCCATGCAGGAACAAGCACAGCCTACTTGGTTTGCCTTTAGAGAGGCAGTGGTGCTGGGGAAGCCGAGCTTTGATTAAACTGTGTTTGAGAGCCTTATCCTTTCAAGTGCTGGGCTGGGGAAAACAGAAGCTGGAGGAACTGAGGGGGAAGCCCCGTTGTTAGCTGGAATTGACCCGTGATCTCCAGGTATTTTGAACTCTGTGCTGGCAGCCTTATACTCCTTCCAGGGATCCTGCAGAGGAGATTCCAGAGGAGAAGATCTAGCAGAACAGTGGAGTGGAGTGAGCCAGACTGTGCTGGGGAACACCTAATGGATGACTGGAGGAGGTCCTGAGATGGAAGCCTTACACTATGGAAGCACAGGTGCGGAATACCACTGGAATTGACAGACTGGGCATCTCTGGAAATAGGAGCACTTAAAAGTGAAGTAAGGACATCTCAATGAGGATTGTTGCTCAGAGACTGTTGAGAGAGTCTGAACAGCAACGTGTTGCTCTTTGATTTGGGCAACCACTTCCCTTAGTTTGCCCCCAAAGAAGTGTTTCCCAGAGCAGGACATATCCACCACCTTATCATATATCAATGTGCAGACTACTGGCCATTAACCAAGCCATTCGGCAGGCTCCAGTGGCTGATATGGATGGATCTAGCTGCGGTGTTGAATTATTCATTTACTGAACGAAGGAGATATCCTGACTGGCCTCCATCCTCTGAGTCTAGAAGCAGTTTCAGCTTCTCTATGCAAATATGTAAGTACTGCACCATATAAAAAAAATTGATGGGCTGCAATACAGGTATGAAGCATTGAGCACTGGAAAATCTTCATCCCAAAATTGTCCAGCAGTCGATCTTTGCCTACTGTGGTGTTAGAGAAGATTATCTTCCTTGCCCTTTTCGGAGCCGATTCCAATACAGCCGAATGGGTCAGTAGATATACTGCCCCAAACCCTGAGAATTGATGAATTCTGTATTTAAGGTCCAGCTTTATGACCACTGGGATAGGGGGGCAAAATGCCAAATTTTCCCTAATTCTTGTAAATGCCAGAAAATCGAGTGCACTGGTATCGCCGCAGGTTCTGCTGGAGTTTCCAGGATCCAGAGAAGACCAAAAACCTCAGTGCAGGGGTTTTTGTCCTTGCAAACTGTGTCTCTCAGGGCCTTGTCCAGCTTATCCAAAAACTTGCAATAGGAGAGGTCTTCTGGTGGAGAAGAGGGTTCAGAAGGTTCAGGTAAGAGGTTAGAAGAAATTCCCATCAATTTTTCCTCTGATCGATGGGAATTCCTGAGGGGTAAGGGAACACTAAAACAGGACTCCAATGATGATGCAAGTGACTGAAGCTGAGTCCTTGGTTATCTTGGAGGGGAATATTCCTCGAAGATACCTTCCAACTGGATGGACTCCATAGCAAGTGAGTGGTGGGACTAGTTTCCACTTGTGGAAGTTCTGATGGAACATCCCTTGGTGTGGAGGTGAGAGGGAATCCCCCATGGGGGAAACAAATATGATACTTTGGACAGGAGAGACCAAAGAGTGCCCTCCCTGTCCCTAGTTGTAGGGAGGCAAAGAGAGTCTTCATCAACATTGCCACCTGATCTATGTGCTGCCATGTCCTCTGACCAGGAGCTTGGGGAGAAACACTGGAACAAACTGAACTGGGGGCGAGGGAGGGATGGTACATGGAAACCAATGGCACCTTGGAACAAATACGGTCTGGAAATGAAAACCTTGTACCAAAAGCCTTGATGATACCACCACCCTGGAGACTGAGGGAGGTAAGTGAAGTGCAACACCTTCAGTACCTCCTGCTCTTCTCAAGTGTGTCAATGGAGCCAGTGAGTGTTGCACAAACTTGAATAGCTGCATTGCTTCCACTAACAGGCATTACATTGACGAAGTTGAGGATCTGTGTTCTGAGCCCAGATGCATTAATAATACCAGAAAAATACTAGGTGCCAATAATGCTGCTGTGACTGTTACGCTCGCCACCCACTGCAGCCCCGTGGTGCGGCCCTCTCACCTCTCTACACAAACTTCAGGCTCCAGCTCCTCGTTGCTGGCGGCGGTGGGCTGCCAGTCCCGACCTCGGACTTCCACCAGCACCTCCGGCCCTGCTCTGCTTCCCGGGACCTCTGGCCAGGTTCCCGCCGCGGGCCCTTCAAAGGTTTCACCCAGGCCTAGTGCCTTGCACACCTGAACCCTTTGAAGGGCCCGCGGCAGGAACCTGGTCGCAGACCCGGATGTTGACATCAGTTCCCTCAACATATAAAAGATCAAGCAGCGCTCCTCAGCGTTGCCTTTGCAACAGGTCACCTTGGTCTCCTGTTCCAGTTTCCGAGTTCTAGTTGCCTTGCGCTTGTCTTGTTCCTGTGATTCCTGGTTCCTGTTCCTTGTGTTCGTCTCGCTGTCTACTGGATCGACTACCTGGTTCTGACCTCTTCTGCGCCTGACCTCGCCTGCCTTCTCCAAGCCTGACTTCTGCTACGCTTGACCTCGCCTGCCTTCTCCATGCTTTGACCATTGCTACATCTGACCTTGCCTGCCTTCTCCATGCTTTGACCATTGCTGTCTGACGATGCCTGCCTTCTCCGAGCCTTGACCATTGCTACGTTTGACCACGCTTGCCTTCTCTGTGCCTTGACCATTGCTACGAACGACTTCGCCTCAGACTTTCTTGAGTCCAGAGTTTCATGTTGCTTGCTACACCTCCCAAGTGCCACCAGCTTCCATTCAAACTTGACAGTGACACCTCTGTTCCTATCCTCTGGACACGGACTATTAAGGCTTCGGCCTTTCTTTGCTCAGGCACCTTCAGTTCCTTCTTGTCCGTTGGTGCTTGAGTTTCTGTTCCACGTCCTGTCCAGGATAGGACCACGCCACCTGCTGGCTGCGATCTCTGGGCTGAACTATCATAACCTTGAGGCCCGCCTATGTCCTGCCAGCCCCGGCACCCAAAGGCTCAACCCGAGGGGAAATTGGGCTGGTATAGGTGAAGCTCCAGTGGCCTCCACCTTCAGCCCACTCCGCCTGCTGATGGTGAGGACCCATAGGCCCTCGCCTATGGGTTGCATCAACCCCACCTCAGCCCAAGGATCCACCTCCTATGCAACAGTGATACACCAACACTGGAGCTTGATGTGTCATTGGAGCTGAGTGCATGGGGGAGGACTGTAAACATTGCTTAGATGACACACATTGTGCCACTGACTCTGACACATGGCACTTCTTTTTTAGGTGCTACCAAGTGCTGTGGGGTTTGCAGAAGGCTAATAGACTCCCAAGTCCAGCGCTTCAGTGCTTTACTCAACCCCAATGAGTAGAAAACTCCATGGCCCTATTCAAGAGCTTCTGTTCAACTTGGCAGTGGGGGAGTTCAAGGAGGCTCCACTTTGGAAGGAGTATCAGCTGCAGCTCTTTACTTACCTGCATAATTCCTCTACTTTTCAGGCTCTGGATCTCTTGAGTCCACAGTGGTAACAGTTAGGTGCATCATGGTCAGACTCCAGATTGCAGAATTCTTAGCTATACAGTGATAAACATCTTCTTGCCACACACACAATCCTTGAAGTTGCTGAGAGCGATCTTCTTAGAGCTGGACATCTTTTTTTCTTTTTGAGCACAGAAAAGTACTGTTGAGGGGCAGCTGAGGCAACACTAAAAAGTGTCGAGAGGTCAAAAAACAAAACAGAAGAAAATATGAAGAAACTAAAACAGACAGAAAGGATACATGCCTGTGTAGTAGCTTGGACTAAAAAAAAGACTGAAGGGCTCACGAGGTAGCGCTCATGTAGGAACTCCCACACATGCTCAGTAGGGCAAAAGCTCTGTGAGCTATGAGAGGGAGGTCTATTCAGTGCTGTCAGATGACTTCACTCACATGTCATGGCTAATTCAGCCCTGTTTGTCAATGCAGAATTACCCACATACCATAAAGGCAGAGTTAGGGAGGAAGTAAATTGGAGCTACTCAGCAGTAAATTTTCAGAGTTTTCGCATGCATGTAATTAAATGCATGTAATTAGCTTTTACTTGTGGATATGCTATTTTATAAACATGAAGAGTACATGTGTATTTTCAATTTTGTGCATACATTTTATTGATAGAAAAAAGGAATGGTCTAGGGTTGTTCTGGGGCATAGTTCAGAAGTATGTATAGTAATTGCTATTTTGTAAGAGATATACACATATACATTACTGAACTTACTAATACACTTTTACACCTGCTCATTGACTGGTGCAAGTGAAATTGGCCTTGTCTGATGGCTGCAATTTATGGGCAGGAAGTCTAAGTAAACTGGAGATGGTTCAAGGTGAAGTGTTAGAGAGTCTAGGTGAACTGGAGACAGACTGGGTGAATTAACAGAGGTATCGGTGAGCTGGTGATTCAAGTATGCTCACAAATATTTTTTAAATGATATATGTGCATACTTTATAAATTCATATAAATTGGGGTTATAGATGGTAATGCACCTAGAACAGTGTTTCCCAACCTTTTCAAGCACACCTACACTGAGCAAGCAATAGGGACTTATATGGCCAAAAAGAGAGCTGGGGAAGCACTGAAAATACCACCAACATCTCTTCCAAATTTTAAAACAAAGGAAAGGAGGGGGAAATGGTACACATGAACTCATCACAATGCATCAACTCCTACCAGAGAAGGAAGAATTTTGTGTGGTGTGGGCAGCCAGCTCAGTTAGTTACCTCGGCTGCCACATGTAGCTGCCAGAGCTCCTTCACTGCTACTGCTGCTTATAACACTCAAAGTGAGTCAAAATCAGGGAGAACATGCATTGAGCACTGTATCACTCAGACTGGGGATAAGACAGAAGTATGAAGAACGAAAAGATGGGGAAAATGAGGAGATGCTGTGTGCACTGTGTAAGCTGCACAAAACAGTTCCCAACTATCCATGTTCTTCATGCTGTCCACTAATTGCCACATACTGGAGTTCATGCTGCTGTTAGGAAAAAGGCACACATGATTACACATTCTGAAAATGGAGGTCCTACAAGTTTAACAGCCACTGCCGGTGACTGTTGTTGCTGCAAGATGTTGAGAGCAGAGCCCAAGTGCTGGCCTGGATCTGAGCATCAGGCAGTGGTGACTTTTCTATGGCACACCTGATCAGATCTGAAAGCACACTAGTTGGGAAACACTGACCTAGAATAAATGTGTATGTTTATAAAATAGGTAGAGGAAGTATGCGTTTTTTTCATGCATACTCACAGATGCATATAGTTTTGGAGCAAAAATATGTGATATTTTAGAAAATGCACAGCTCCTGCCACACAGTTTATAAAATACTAGCATAAATCTTTGCGTTCACTTAAGCTCATAAATGTTATACAGCAAATAGGTTTGAAAATTTGGCTCATTTTAAAATTTTAAACAATATGCATGTAAATTTCACAAGGAAAACTAACTCGTCATATAACCAGGTGTAAGATTCGTGGATCCTTGCTGTTGTAAGAAAGTTGGCCCAACTATGGGGGACAGCTGGCGGAACTACACAGGGAAGAGACAAGTCTGCTGCTTCATCTATATCAACCCCTTTCCCTTTGGTAAGAGCCCTCGGATTTCAGGTCCAGCAGGTCTTAGGCAAGAGTCTGTTAAGAAGCAGTGGGAGCGAAGGTCCCGACACAGGCTAGAGTCAGTGGCAGGCAAGAATGGTCAATGTCAAGGTCAATGTCAGGCTAGAGTCAGTGGCAGGCGGCAGTCGATGTCCAAACTAGGATCGTGGGCAGGCAGCAGGCAAGAATGGTCAAAGTCCAGGTTAGGGTCGAATCCAAAAGTCAGTCCAAGGGTAGACATAAGGAACATGGAGAAGGACTGACATGGCAGAGCAGGAAGGAAGGTTGGGGCTGGATAAGATTAGGCTGGAGAGGCAAGGCAAGCTGGGCTGGAGAGATAGGAACGTAGGAGAAACAGCAACAAAGGTAAGCAACCGATTGCTGAGGCGAGGTAGAGGCATTGGAAAGGCCCTATTATAGGGCTGCAGCAGTGACATCATCAAGGGGCACCATGGCCTTTTGTTGAAGTTGTGGAGCCTTGGACCAAGGTGGAGTTAGCGCAACTTGCAGGGAAGAAACCTGCAGGTCCCCACCATTGGCAGGCGGATTCAAATGAGGCAAACGCCCAACTCAAGCTTCATTTTTACCAGCCCAAGTTCCCCTCTGGTTAAGCCTTTGGGTGCTAGGGCTAGCAGGTCTTAGGTGGAGGCTTCTATTGATGGTAAGAAGATCTGTTTAGGTCGCAGGGCCAGAGCAAATGTAGTGCAATCGAATCTGGAAGCAGGTTGGGGTCAGTGGCAGGCGGCATTCATGAATGTCCAGGTGGCAGGCAGAAGTCAATACCACCCAAAGGGAAAAGCAGGATGGATAGGCAGGGCAGGAAGGCAAGGAACATGACAAGCAAGCATATGAAGAGATGAAGAAGAACTGAAGATGACGACGCTGGAACTGAAAACAAGAACCACAGGGACTGAAGACAAGAATGCAGAAGTAACTCACACTACTAACCAGTAGGGAGACCTATTGCCGAGGCGAGGACTGTAGGGAAGCGAGGGTCTTTTATAGGCCAGAGCCTATGAGATCATCAGTGGGCACCGCAGGGATTTCCCACAGTGAGCCCTTTAAATATGGCAACATCGGGCAGGCACACACACGCCTAGGGGAGACCGAGGAAAGTGTTTGCGGCATCCTGGCATGAGCCACATTGGAAGTGTCTAGCCTAACGGAACGTGACAGCCTGCCACACAGTTGTACGGGGGATCCTTGGTGGTGTCAGGGGTCGACTGCAGTGGTTCAGGGTCGGAGGTAAGTGCAGTGATTCATGAGAGGGACCCACAGATTGCCAAACACAACATCATTTTCCCACTGTGGGCCCTTCAAAAGGTAAGGAGGGTGGGCGCGTGCACAACTATGGTGGTTCTGGTTGCATCTGGCCATGCACAGGGAGTTTGGCGGCATTTGGATGACTGCTGTGACTTGCAGGGTCTGCCCACGAGCCATGAAACATAACACCAGGTACACATGTGTTTAGGTAGTTTTCCTAGTGTAATATTCAAAGAGAAATGTGTACATACTTTCACTTTGAAAATTACTGTAGTCTGCAAGTAAAAACATTGTATGCTTTGAAAATTACTCCCATAATGCATATTACTTTTCTTATACAAAACTAAAAACAAGTTGTAGAATTTATTATGAAGGCAAGATAAGTGTTGGCCAATAACCAAAATGTGTAATCTCTCTCTATAAAAAGTATTTCTCCTCCATAGCACACTAATGGACCCTTGTGTTGAGCAGTCTGAAGCAGCTCTATGTCACACAGCAGGAACATTTTTCACATAAGAAGACAATGAATTTCATGCAAGTCTTATTAGTTATAGATCTAACAAGGTTAGAGACATCATATAGCAACAGTACTTGAAGCAAAAGAGAGTAGTGGGACCAGGTTGATGTTAGGAGGAGAGAAGAGCTTAATGGAGAGGGATGGTAGGGGAGACAGAGTAGTAGGGATAGATTGCAGGGCAGGCAGAGAATGATGGGGAAGGGTTGTTAAGGGAGGGGGAGACAGAATGGTGAAGATGGCTGGGGGGGGGGGTGTAGGGATAAAGAGTGATTTGGATGGGCTGGGTTTCTGTAAAAAAAACTTTTGAAGGCTGAAAATGCTAATTTAACTGCAAATGTTTTGCTGGTTTCTGCTAGTCTTGTAATATTCACTAAATTGCATGTTACTCTGCAAATTATTCTATTCTGGCATTACATTTTCCAGAATATCTTAATTAGAAAGAAACATACAGGGCAATGAAAACATCCTGCAGCTCTGTACAATTTCCAACTGTTTAAATAACAGTATGTGGCTACAATACCACTCAAATACACAGCTGCAAACTGTGATGAACAAGAAATATTTTCTTTTAATATTTTTTAAGGAAATGTTAATAAGCTATTAGACTTTCTGAATGTAGCCAAGAATTGTATACAAAATTATATTGCTGAGAGATCCACTTACCACCTCAATAATTTGTGTCTACATCAATGTTTAATGGAAGCCCTGTCTAGTGATCACTCACCACGGTTAAAAGTCACATTTGGAGTTTCTGAATGTCCCGCCTCCTGACATACTGTGCAGTCAGATTTAAACAGGAGTCTTTGGCATATGAACATTTCAAGCACTCATTTAGATTAAATTGTTGATGAAACAAAAACCATTGAGTTGCACACAAAAGAACCTTCTGGTCTAAGGGTGGGTTCATGTTTGCTTCCATGCTGAGGGCAATGGCTTCATGTCACCCAAATGCTGAAAAGTTATCAAAAACAATAATTCTCCAGGATGGCAGAAGGTGGAAAACTGTCAATAAAATAATGTCTTGCTAGTCAACTTCACGAAGCTTGAATTAAATAGAATTTACAGAAGTTAGAACTGAATAAGCCTCCTACGATTTCATATAAAATAAGAAAGATATTGAAGTAGACCCTTTCATCTTACTGAAATACATTTCAGTATATTTCTATGTAAAATTAATTTTACATAGACAAGAGGATAAGCCGATCATTTTTAGAAATAAGGACCTCCCCTAAAAAGACCATTTACTGCTGCCAATTGTTTTTATAAAACAGGAACACAGTAGCTGCAAATGAGAATCACTTTGTACTGGTATTGCTTTTAATGGTATTGCCCTAAAAGTAAAGAAAGATAGAAATAGGAAAACACAGGGCGGAGCTTGAGGCCACTACAGAAAAATTATGTCTGACAATGAAGAGGGTACTGGAATTTAAAAATATATTGCTTCCATACAGAAGAGGTAACACACAGGCAACAGAACTGCAACTGTTGGCACTCGCCTCGGAGCACCGGCTCTCCCGTGAATTTTACTGTATCGGCCAGCATGCGCTGCTGAGCGACTATCGGCTTTCCCCTTTGTTCTAGTTTAAAAGCTGCTCTGTCTCCTTTTTAAAGGTTAGCACCAGCAGCCTTGAAAATTGCTCCCCCCCACCCAGGCTCTACCATGTCCCCTTTGAGACTGGGAGCCCCTGTTTAGTGGACTCACTATCCTGGGTGCACTAGGGGCCTGATTCATAACAGCGCTAGTATCATCTAAAATAAATCCTTCTGCACCACTGGCATGTCTGTCAGAAAGCTCTGTTGTTAAAGCTGGTATTTAGCAATCTGTAGTTATTTAGAGTAGTTGTGGGTGGATCCTTGGACCAGTGGCAGGTGACCATGCCCTCGGGGGAAATCCCGAGAGGGTCCACTGGTCAGGCTTAGTGTAGGAGACAGACACACACTAGTTCTTTTATTAGACAATATGGTAAACCACCAGAGGTGGCTGTAGTGAGCTGGAAGCGCCCGACTGGGCTGTAGTCCCTCAGGTATTGGAACAGCGATCCCAGAGTGGCTGAGCTGTAGAGAAACTAAGACAGTGAGTAGACAGTATATACAGAGTTCTGGAACAAGTCCTTAATGGTAACACTCACACAATAGTCTCTTAAGGCAGCCCAGGACATGGTATACAGTAGGCCCTCGAGGAGCGAGTACCTGTACCCAGGGACTTGCTCCTGAATACCACTTAGCAGAAGTGGTATTCAGGAGCAAGTCTGGGACGTGGGCCCTTGAGGAGCGAGTACCGGTTCCGGACTGCGACCTGCAAAGAAAAAGAGAGAGCGAGGCCCGCGAGGAGCGGGTACCTCTAGTGAAGTCTGAGGAGGCACAGTAGCTAGGGTTGCGGAGAGCGAATCCCATCCACAGCAACCAGGAGGAAGTGAACCCCTTGCTAACTCGTCTTGTTAGTGAAAACTGAGACCTTAAATATCTGGAGTTGGTGACGTCATCTCAGGGGGACGCCCCTGAGGTTCGTGCCAACACTGGTACATCAGTCGGGCCGCGCGCACGCACCCTCAGGCATCTGGTCAACTTGGCGGCTTGCATCATCGAGCCGGTCCGGGAACGCCGGAGGAGGACGGCCTGGAGACGCCGCAGCAGCTAGCCTTCCATCAACCTCGAAGGGAGTCACCAACGAGGTAAGGTGGGCGGAGCAGAGATGTTGGACAGGGACGGACACAACAGTACCTCCCTTCAAAGGGCGGTCTCCTCTTCGGGTACCAGGTTCAAGTTTGAAAGATGTGCGAGATGGAATCGACGAAGCATCACTTATCCACGATAATAGTCTGAGGTTTCCAAGTGTGTACGTCGGGGCCGAACCCTTCCCATCTTAGAAGGTATTCAAAAATCTTGCCTCTGTTACAAACATCCAGTATCTCTTGATTTTGATCTCAAATCTTCTTCTGCAAAGATGACAGGTGAATCTTGAAATTTTGAAGACAATTCACTGAGTATGAGCGGTTTCAGATGAAATGTAGAATGCGTTATGGAATATGACCAGGTAGTAGCTTCAAACGATAGATGACTTTGCCAAAATGATGAAGGACTGGGAATGGACCCACATAGTGAGGAGCAATCCGAAGGGAGAATAGATGAATCAGAGGTGCTTGGTTGACAACCAGACCTTGTCTCCTGGCTTGAAGACTGGAGCCTGCGCAAGGAGCGCATAGTAGTACTTCTTAGCACGGTCACTCACTTAAATGAGCATGTCCTTGATCTGAAGCCACAGTCTATGGAATTCATCAGCAGTGGTAAGCTGCTGGGGACGTCACTGAAACTTCAGTGGAAGCGGCGATGTTGAGAACGTCCAAAAACCACTTCAAAGATGACAGTCCAGTACATATAGCTGGATGAGAATTGATGATGTTACCAGCAGATATGGACTGGGTAGTTACCAAGAGTATCTTCTTCGGGTCTTAATATGTGCTGTGGCTCATCATGCACATTCTCCGAATGGAAAAGAGCATGACAGAGATACTCTAAGGTATAGGATCCATGAATACGGTAATAAGGTAATAATGTTGAGCGCCTTCGAGCCACAGTGAACGTTGAAGGCTTTTGAATATCAGCAGCAATGGAAAGGCTGCTGGGGACATCGTAGCGTTCTTCAATAGAAGTGGCGGTGTTGAGAAACGTCCAAAGCCCACTTCAAGTTGTAGTGCAATTGTGGATCTTCTGAATTGGTGAGAGGACTCTTCAGATATTCCACTAGTGTTTGAGGAGTAAAGTTGCCTCCTTTCCCTGAGTCCACCAGGGCAGGCGTCTGAACCAAACCCGGTCTGCAGGTCAAAGAGACTGGGAGAGAATGCGGAGAAGACGCGGTAAGGCCCAAGAACAGTCCTCCTGCAGGACTTAGGCCCGTCCGTTTCCCAGACGAATAGAGCATGTAGAGAGATCATGGCCAGGCTGACCGCAGTACATACAGAGATCGCGCTTCTTCCGAAATCTTTTCTCTTTAGAAGTCAAATGTCCATGACCAAGTTGCATAGGTTCATCTTTATCAGCAGCAGAAATTACTGAAACCTTACGAGGTGCAGGTATAGAGCTAGCCTGATTCAACCCAGAGAACATCCTGGGCCGGAGTTCCTTCACCTTGTCCCGGAGCCGATGATCGATCCGAGTAGCCAAGGCTACTAATTAGTCCAGCAAGTCAGGTGTTTCACGAGCAGCCAGCTCGCCTTTTAAACGGGTATCCAGGTCTCTGCAAAAGAGAGTCTTGAGACATTTAGGGTCCCAGCAAAGTTCTGCCGCAAGAGTTTTAAACTCTATGGCAAGTTCAGCCAATAATCTGTTGCCTTGCTTCAAATCCACCAAAGCAAAACCGGCTACAAAATTTCAAGCAGGGTCATCATGGGCTACTGCCGCTATTGGTTCCCGAGTGTCCTAGTAAGGGAAAGAGCCGTCGGCGCCATTTTGATTGCTGGCAGCCGACAGCCGTAGTGTATGCAATGTGTCCCGGAGCGGTGTTGCCCCCCCGCCCCCCTCCGCTGGAGCAGCCCGAACTATTCTGCAGTTTTCCATGCGTTCAGAGGTTGAGGGCAGTAAGTAGAAAAGTCATGTGCGTGAGAGGTGTGAGGAGAGTGTTTGTGTGTGAGTTTGTAGGGTGTGGGAATTGCAAACATGTGGCATGTGAGTGGCCTCCCGGTGTAGCATGCTGGTATTTAGTGGGTTTTTGTGTGTTTTTTGAGGGTGTGTGAAATAAGTACAATTGGCATGTGTGCGGGATTGTGTGAGGAGGGTGGATTTGTGTCTGCTCGGAAGGTGTGTGAATCGCAAACATTGGTCACGTGTGTGTGGGGTGTGAGCGTTTGTGCAATGTGTAAGAGCTTCTGCTTACGTCCACCAGATGTCGCTGTTTTGTGGAACCAAATTTTAAAACTTATTTACCAGCCCCCGGTGTGACATATATGTAATGTAAGTGTAGAAGATCCTTGCCATATGTGAGGTGAAACTTGTGTCCAAATTTGAATGCAATCGGTTAAGTGGTTGCTGAGATTAGCGATTTGGTACAAACTATTTAACATTTTTATTTATATAGAGTAGTTAGGAAGGTTCATTAATATTCAGTCCCTTGCCTTTTATTGGCTTCAGGCAAGTATTGCTTAACTAACCTCTGATGCAAAAATGTGCTTATTTCAGAAAAGGTGTTTATTATAATATTCCCCCTTTCCAGTAGTGTCCACATTGTGTCTCTGTTGGAAGCGAATCACTTCTAGCTCATAGGATCATATATGTCTAAATTTGAAGTTATAAAGCACCACTCTCCCCCATTTATTAACTCTTCAAAAGGTAAATACAATCCTCAACTGTCCATCATAAAAAAGGATTGATTACACTTCTTTTGTCTTTCAAACATTTGCTGGCTTCGACTTACTACCCTCCTGCTCCAGTATCTTGTCCTTAGGTCCAGCCTCATCCAGTCAAGGAAAGGCTTGAGTAGACCACAGAGCAAGGTACAAGGTAACACAAAGCCTAAAGGCCACAAGCAATGGAGAAAGGTAAAAGTAGCTAGGTAACAGTCAATGAAGAGACACTGAGGTACCGGCAAGGCTGGCTTAAGTGGTAGGGGACCTGCTGAGTCAGGAGGCCAAGGAGGAGATGGCTCAGATAGCTAAGAGCAGAGCTCGCTGAAGGCCTCTGCTGGTGGGGGAAGCATCATTGCTGATAGAAGCAGGGCATGGCAGGTGAAACCATGACAGTAACTTAACAAAAAAGAATTGCAAGGAGTTGTTTCATGTCATCATTTGTCCTTTCAATTAAACTTTGCTGGCAGAGAGAAAAACATTTAAATTAATAAATGATTTTACAAGTCACTGACTTACATTACTGCTAGTGAGGTGCAGCCATCTAAGACACCACATAAGAAGGAAAAGGATAATCTAGTCTTGGATCTTAGGTCTAGGTAAATTAGTTAGCTTATTGATTTAAACATTTTTCTAGTTGTCAGTCGGAGCAATGTACAATGCAAATAAACATACTTAATAAACCATTAAACATATCACAAACTAAAATGTAAGATCCTAAACTTAGGCTTGCTATTCATTTACCTAGATTTAGGTTCATAAATTAGGTTCCTGTTAGGATCCTGACTGTTATGGAGTCTCCTTGCCACCAGAGGTCCCCTTGGAGCTACACCTGCTCTTACTCTAGTCAGAGTCTCTGTGCTCCCATGACTCAGCAGGACCCAGGCTACTTAAACCTGCCTCTTGAAAAGTCCAATGCCTTATCATTGAGTGTACTCAGTGCTCTGCTTAGCCCCTTTGAATAGCAAACTCTCTGAACCAAAAGGAAAAAAAAATCTCCTTTCCCCCTTTTTTTTGTTTTACTCATTCAGCCAAAAGTTTGATACAGGAGTTACTTCATTATTCCCTTCCTTTTTCCTTTACTTTCTCAAAGGAGACCCACTCCTTTTATATGTAACTAGCGGACCCCTGCCACGCGTTGCAGTGGCTGAGTCAGATTCTTTGCCCTCCCTGCCCCTTCCCCTTGCTCATTTAGCTCAGTCACTCATCCTCTTTCCCCTTGGTCACTCCCCCCCCCCTTCCCTTCCCTTCCCCCCACTCCAACTCTGTCCCCTCACACTCACCTCTCCCCTCATTCTTCCTCCCTTGACAGTTACCTCCCTCCTCATTCTCCCTCCCCTCACTGTCACCTCAGTGACTCCCCACCTGGTGAGGGCTGTTTTGTAACCTTTCGGAGATGGTGCACATTTTGTGTATGTGCTTGTGTGTGCCCTCCCCCTTTGCACCCCAAAGTAATCCCCACAGAAACGTTGTGTTTATATAAGCCTCCCCCATGCCGGCGAAATAGACTAACCCACAAGAGTTGCAGAATCTCGGAACTGCCCCCTGGCCCACCCCCCCCCCCCCGAACATGGCCGCAAGAACATCCCCACGCCCCCCCCCCCCCTTGCAGGCCCGACGATACCTTTCAAAAATGGTAGTCGGTGGAGCGGGCGTTCGTTCCGGCATGGAAGTATTGGCGCTGGGCCCTCGAGGTGGAGCAATGGGAGCAGTCGTCTCGCTCAGATAGTAAGGGCGAAGGTGCGCCGGTTGCCAGTTCAGAAAATGGCGTCGACAGGCCCTCGCCCTTACTATGTCACATGGGCAACTGCCGCTATTGGTGTTCCCGAATGTCCTAGTAAAGGAAAGAGCCGTCGGCGCCATTTTGATTGCTGGCAGCCGACAGCTGTAGTGTATGCGATGTATCCCGGAGCGGTGTTGGCCCCCCCCTTGCTGGAGCAGCCCGAACTATTCTGCAGTTTTCCGTGCGTTCGGAGGTTGAGGGCAGTAAGTAGAAAAGTCATGTGCGTGAGGGGTGTGAGGAGGGTGTTTGTGTGTGAGTTCGTAGGGTGTGGGAATTGCAAACATGTGGCATGTGAGTGGCCTCCCGGTGTAGCATGCTGGTATTTAGTGGGTTTTTGTGTGTTTTTTGAGGGTGTGTGAAATAAGTACAATTGGCATGTATGCAGGAGGGGGGGGGTGAGGAGGGTGGATTTGTGTCTGCTCGGAGGGTGTGTGAATCGCAAACATTGGTCACGTGTGTGTGGGGTGTGAGCGTTTGTGCAATGTGTAAGAGCTTCCGCTTACGTCCACCAGATGTTGCTGTTTTGTGGAACCAAATTTTAAAACTTTTTTACCAGCCCCCGGTGTGACATATATGTAATGTAAGTGTAGAAGATCCTTGCCGTATGTGAGGTGAAACTTGTGTCCAAATTTGAACGCAATCGGTTAAGTGGTTGCTGAGATTAGCAATTTGGTACAAACTATTTAACATTTTTATTTATATAGATATATATATATATATTTTTTATTCATTTTTTTTTTTTTAATCGGAGCACTCCAGTATTCCTGTTGGCAGTAGAAGAAAGCCTTGCACCTAAAACCTGGTCCCATTGTGGCTTCAATTAACACATTCACAGGACCCTCTGTTGCACAAAAGTTAGTCCGTGGTAGCAGACACTGAAAAAGGAAAAGCAGTTTCACTCTGCCTTTTTCTGAAGGTAATATCTCTTTGCAGAAACTGTTGGAGGAGAAACATAAGCAACTTAAGAAAGAAAATTATTATTCAGTTCCAGATGTACCTGTTTTAATAAATGACTCTTGTGTTTCTCTAACATCAGTCTAACTCCTGTTTCTACCAGCCTTATGGCTACACACATCTGTATTTCATTTGCTGCTAAGGCTAACTTACCTTTAAAACCAGTTCTGAACAAGAAGAATTTTACAAGGTCCGATTCAATTGCTTCTGGGTTTTCCATTCTGTTAACTAATACTGAAAGCCATGTCCTGAGACCTGAAACTCCAGCTGTAACTAATACTTAATTTCAGCTTGAACTCCACGGAAAACAGCTTGTACATTTCTTACCAGCAGATTGGATCAGCTTGCTTTAACTAAGTCTAACCATGTAGTGCTGATGTCTTTAAAGTTTTCTTCAATGGTGCTGGTTACTACCAGCTCTGATCCTATAGGAGAGTCTCAGCCAGCCAGAGTAACTATTTGCCCAGACCCTAATTTTAAAACAGACTTTATCCTAAAACAAAATCCAGCGATATTCCATCCCAGATTTTCTACCTCACTTTTCTGCAAAGAACCCTTTTCCTGAGAAGGATCTGGTATTCAGTACCCAGGGTCTGTGTTTACTTTCTGAAGAGAGCTCTTAACCATGTTCCAGTCTTTAATTTTGTTCCAGATCCTGCCCTGAACAATATAGTCCAGGAGGTGAGTGCTATCATGCTGCCCCAGGAGGGCTCCACGCCAGCCATGCAGCTCCAGGAGGAACCCCAGTCTACCATGATACCATTGCCTCTGAGGGATTGCAGCCTCGCCTCTGAAAGACTCTAGTCCATTAACATTGATCCGAAAAAAGCCAGAGCTTGACAATCTAGGCACAAGTGTTCTTGGAGGACCTTCCAACATGTTCTTTCAGACCCTGTCTCCTATGCCTCCTGCTGTTTAGTTCCACCCTAGATATACACCCGATGCCAAATATCCCCCTTCCTGGTGGGATGCAGGGGGAGGGGGCTACTCTTAGGATCTTGCCTGTTAAGCAGCCTCCCTGCCAGCAGAGGTCCCCTTGATGCTATACCTGAGCAATCTTCCTTCCCAGAAGAGTATTCTCCTTCCTCTTGGGAATTCCATAGACCATGACTCTAGAGTAGACAAAAAAGCCAAGGAACCTGAAGCCTTCAGGTCAGCCTTGGTCTCTTTAAGATCAGCTCTTTGGGGCCCAAGCATATCTTAGGCTGGCAACTACAGGAGGCATCCTCAGCTCTGGATTCTACATGGCGTAGAAGGCTTAGTACATAAGCACCACAAAGTCAGGGTAAATCCATGGGGGGGGGGGGGGGGGGGGGGGGGTTGGCTTAGCTCTTCATTCATGAGCCTTAGCAGCCATTCATGCTTAGCCCTTTTTTCCCTGAGGGAGAGTCCAAGGGAGGGCTTTGGGGTTAAAGCTGTGGTAGGGAGGAGCTGGTGCTAATTTCCTTGTATTTGAGGAGAGGTCTGCAGGTCCTCCCATCTGTTCTGAATGCTCCAGGAGGGGGGAGGAGCCTGTGTTGCTCTGGAGCACGGGCTTAGGATCCTGGTCACACAAGGGACAGAATTTAACCTATGATAAGAGGGAAGCATTTAGAGCCACAAGTGTTCAACCCTGCATCATAGGACTTCTCTTTTTGCTTCTTACTGCAACTCTGAGGCCTCACTCCCTTCCCAGCTCAATCCCCTATTACTCACCCCCTCTGCAGGGACTGGTGAAGAGCTGCTCAATTCTGCCGTTGACCAGCCAACTTCCTCCCCTTTTTTTTTTTCCCTGAACTTTATGCCAAATAGCAGAGGTAGCGACAAAAAGGAGCAGGAGGGGAGGGGGGATAATAGAGAGGCATTCAACTATCACCTCAGGCAGAATGCTTGGTCCAGTGGTTCTCAATCTTTTTTTTGGCTGCGACACACCTGACAGATGGTTCTCACATGTGTGACATGCTGAACATGTGACCATCACGGGGCTAAATGTAAATATACATTCTGCATCCTCAGGAACCCCCTCGACCCCCAACAATGGGTGCAGAGCAGAACTAGGGCATTACCCGTACAACTCACCATACAAAAAAAATGTTCTGATGACATCTCAATAAAAGCAATACAAACTCCCTTTACTGGCAGTCTCAAGTCCCTCCTTATGAAAAGACAGTAATTCACCATTAATGCATGCCTATTGAGAAAACACAACAAATAAGATTGATACAAATGCCTACATGCTAGTAAAATACCTTATCTCTGTCACTCACCCAGAACTGACCTTCACCAAGTACAGAAAGACCACAAATTATAAATATGGAGACAAACTGGAATAGAAAACCAAAAAAAAGCCACTTTGCATGCAGTGCAAACCTGGAGAAATGGAAACAGAAATATAGCACCTACCAAAGTCCCAAGATCTGCAATAATGTACACAAACTAATCTGCATGAAGTTACACCTGCATTATGGAACAGACTCAAATAGTAACAACCCAACTTATGAAATGGCAATACTACAAATATTAAAGCAGGCCCTAAACACTAATATGCTTCCTATTAGGAAAACAGAACAAGCCAAGCTGCCATAGATCTCCACACAGAAATAATTGTAAAACTATATTATTTATTTTTTTATTTATTTATTTCTTTTATATACCGACATTCAATCGAGATATCACATCGGTTTCCAGATAACTAAAAGAATAGGGCTAGATTGGCCCTATTTTACATTATAACATGGTAACAATTATAACAGAATTATAACAGAAATACATGGAACAATAGACTATAGTATATAACATATGTACATAAATGACTTGTTGATAAAAATAATTTAGGATTAAGGATAGCAGGGAGGGTTGGGAGGAGGGAGGGAAGAGAGGGGTGGGTGGGAGGAAGGGAGTGTCAGGGAGGGATGAAAGGGGGGAGAGATGCCTGTGTAGGGGGTGAGGTGTGTTGCGTTCGGGCAGGTTAAGGGTCAGGTGGGAAGGCTTTTAAGAACAGCCATGTTTTGAGGTGTTTTTTGAAGACTTGCAATGAAGGTTCATTTCTGAGACAGGTGGGGAGGGAGTTCCAAAGGGTAGGGCCCGCTATTGTTGTGGCTCGTTTGCGGGTTGTGTTGAGGTGTGCAGATTTGAGATTGGGGACGGCTAGAAGGCCAGTGTTGGTGGATCTGAGAGTTCTTTGTGTGGGGTATGGCTGTATTGCGTTGTTTAGCCAGTTCATTTTGTTGTTGTTTATTTTTTTGTGCATGAGGGTGAGGGTTTTATATTGGATTCTTTGTGTGATGGGTAGCCAGTGGAGTTCTTTGAGAGTGGGTGTGATGTGGGAGGATTTTTTGTTGTTAGTGATGATCCTGGCGGCGGCCATTAATAAATGTTACAAAACAGCTGATGAACAGAATAACATCCATCAATTAAAAACTCATAAAAATTATTAAAAATTGTCCAAATATCAATAAAATATTTCAAAACAGCAGACACATCACATAATATCCAATAATTAAAATGGCAATCAGAGAATTGTGTGTATAGGAGACCAAGATGGCCGCTGTACGGTATCCACGCTAGCGTCGGTGTCTCTCTGGAGATCTTGAATCTAGCCTATGCTTCTGAACTGTTTTCCACTTTATATTTCTTATTATGCCTCACACGAAGCGTAAAGCTAGAATAAGAGAGAATATTACCTCAACGCCATTGCTGGATAAAAGACAACCAAGAATTGACTCGATTCTGGCGCGACACACTCTGAGTTCGCCGGAGAGAGGAGCCGCGGGAGGAATCGGCTTGGGGCAGACGCCGATCCTCATGGCAGACGAGACATCTTTGAGCCCCGGCGCGCCAGCCGTTCCTGACCCTCTGTCCGGATCCCTGATGATTTCGGGGGACGGGATAGCAGAGCCGAGGAGAACTGCCTCAGAGGACCACGAGGCCCAGAGAAGGAGCAGAGGAGACATGCTGCCTTCAGTGAGCTCAGTGTTTGAGAGCTCCTTGGGCCCGAAGGGAGAGGCGCAGCTCAGCCAGAAAGGAGGGGAAGGCCAGGCAGAGAAAGGAATGGAGGAACCAGAATTAGAGGTAATTTGCAATAAACCTCTGTTGAGACCTCCAAAGATCACCCTGGAGGAAATTTGGAATGTTTTATCTTCTATGAACAGTACTTTAAATACATTAACTTTTATGGTCAAAGAAAGTATGAATAAAGTTCAAATTTTGAATAAGAGGCTGGACACTTTTGAAAATTCTGTGAAAGAAATCAATGTCAAAATAGAAAAGATCCAAGAGGTTCAAAATAATCTGATTAAATCGGAGAGTATCTGTAATAAAAGATTGGAAACAGTAGAAAACGAATTAAGAAGAGCGAATTTAAGAATAACAAATTTTCCTAAGTCGAGAATGGTAACTGCGAGAGACATGTTTAAGAGTTATTTAGTTAATGTCCTCAAATTTCCTGAACAAGCAGTCCCTGCAATTTCAAAAATTTTTTACAACCCCTCTGAAGGTGAAGGGAAAGCTGATATATTGAATGATTCTATGCTGAATTTATCAGCTATACTTGAAATGTCTCAGGAAATAATTGTTGATACTAGAGCTACACTTTTGGTCACCTTTGTATTTGCTACCGAGAGAGATACTGTGCTGAGACTGGCATTTCGAAATCAGAAGCAAGAACTTTTTGGCCAGCAAATTCGTGTATTTCCTGATATAATGAAAGTGATGCAGGAAAGAAGAAAACAGTTTTTGAGTTTGCGGAATGAGGTTATATCTAGGAATGCTAAATATCATCTTCGCTGTCCATCTAAGTGTTTGATAATATACCATAATTCAAGATACATTTTCAATGAACCGGAACAATTGCGTCTTTTTCTGGACACTCATTCATAGGGTCTCTGCCTAGGGTTGGCATTGAAGTAACAGGGTGTGGAACTGTGCAGAAAAAGGTGTTTTGATTTCTTTATTACTGCCCAATTTTTTTCTTTCTTGTTCTCCCAATGTTCTTATTATATTTTGGGAAGAATCTTTCAACTTAATGTTATGGTAAATTTTGTTATTATTGATTTACATACTCATATTTAAACTTAAATAATGTTAAGTATTGAACATATTTGACTTGATTAGTGTGTATGCTACCCAAGTATTTCTGTATAGTGAATACTATGACAAAATTGTGTTAAATTCAATAAAAATAAAATTTAAAAAAAAAAATGGCAATCAAGAAAAATAAACTTAAAAAGCCACCTTTACTTACCCTCTCCAGCAACTCTCCTACTCCTTTCCCTTGCAGGCCAATAGCACTTGCCAGAAGCAGCAGTGGCTGCTGAAGCTCTGTCCTCACAGTCCTCTTCCTTAGGGCCCACAACCACTCACATACAGTCTCTGTCTCACACAGTAATCTCCCTAACCAGTCTCTCTTCCTCATACACACACCGGTCACCTCCTTGACAGTCTCACTTGCACACACCAGTCACCTCCCTGACCTGTCTCTGTGTCTCACACGCACACACCAGTCACCTCCCTGACCAGTCTCTCTCACACAGACACACTCATCACCTCCCTGACCAGTCTCTGTCTCTCACACACACACACTCCAGTCACCTCCCTGACCAGTCTCTGTCTCTCACACACACACACACTCCAGTCACCTCCCTGACCAGTCTCTGTCTCTCACACAGTCTCTGTCTCTCACACATACACACTCCAGTCACCTCCCTGGCCAGTCTCTGTCTCTCACACACACACACACACTCCAGTCACCTCCCTGACCAGTCTCTGCCTCAATCACACACATGCTCCCTCACTTACATACAAGCTCTCAATCACACACAAATGCTCTTGCTGCCATTCTACCACAGCCCACAAAGCTGCCACTCACGCACCCAGGCACCCATTCTACCACACACACACAAAGCTGCCACACACACATGCTCTCACTCACGCACCCAGGCACCCATTCTACCACAGGCACACACAAAGCTGCCACTCACGCACCCATTCTACCACAGGCACACAAAACTGCCACTCACACATACACACACAAGCTCACATGGAGCCTCTTCTCATTCTTTGGCCCAATAAGCCTGACCTCTGCTTTTCAGCCGCTGCTGGCTTGGCCTCCAGCGGCGGCATGGTGTCTCCACTCTTCAGCCGTCGCCGGCCTGGCCTCCGGCGGTGGCACTCCCCTACCAACTGCATCGGCCAGTCTGCCCCTGGGGAGAAGGGAAGCACAAGTTGAGCAGTGGGACACCGGGAGCTGCAACACACCTGCCGGTGCTTGGCGACACAGTGGTTGAGCATCGCTGGCTTAGTCCAACCTGTCTGGATTCCTAAGGCACTCAGTTTGGAAACTTTTCTGTCAAGGTACACAACTAGACTCCTAGTGGTACTGGAACCATTCCCTGAGGATGCACTCTACCAGGTATTCCTTGGGAGACCCACCGACTGTCGAAATCAGCCTCACAAGATGGATTACCAAGGAGCCATAGCTGCTCAAGCGGGCCAGGGCCTAACCCTGGCTCTGGGTGAAGTAATCACAAGTCATTTCCTGTCCGCAATTGCTGGAGACAGATTATTTATTTAAAAATTCTTATCTGCGCAAATGCAACTATGTTGTTCATGTGGATTACAATTTTTAACATTCACAAATTACAGTTCAACAAACACTTCAAAATAAACATAACAGAAAACACAGAAACTTAGTATTATATTTAAAACTGGAACCAAAGTTCCTTAACTGTTAAAAGCCTTATTAAAATAATTAAGCTGGCAACTGCCTTGAATCACACATCCCTTATGCTCATAGGCAGTTAAAAACTGCTTTTCTGTGCACCCTCCAACTTAATATCATGGCAATATTAAGTCGGAGGTCCCAAAAGTTAAAAAAAGTTAAAAATAATAATAATACAAAATTTAAAATGGGTCCACGGCTCGCGGGTTGAAAACCGGATGCTCAATTTTGCCGGCGTCTGGTTTCCGAACCCGTGGCTGTCAGCGGGTTTGAGAACCAACGCCGGCAAAATTGAGGGTCAGCTGTCAAACTCTCTGACAGCCACCGCTCCTGTCCAAAAAGAGGCGCTAAGGACGTGCTAGTGTCCTTAACGTCTTTTTACCGCGGACCCTAATTTAAATAAATTAACTTACTGAATCGCGCACACAGGAGAGTGACTTGTGCGCAAGCCGGGAGAGCGGGCACTTGCCCGCTCTCCCGCGATTTTTACTGTATGGGCACGTAAGTTAGGTTTATCTGGCTAACATTTCTGACTGCTTAGTCACTGAAAATTGACCCCCCCGCCCCCTTGGTAACAGACAAAAAGGGTTGAAATGTATGACCAGTAGCACCAATCATCAAGGCCTGAATTTTAGCTACAGTTTTTGCACATATTTCACATACATTCATATTATGTAAGAAAAAAAATTGTATCTAAGACAGAATTGTATAAGGAGCTCCTTTTAGGACATTTGGTATCTAAAGTTCTTTTTTGAAACGTTGCTAAATCTTATCACTGCCTCCTTCTCTCTATGTATTCATTCATTAGGCTCTTGTAGTGCGTAGCAAGCACTGCCAGAGTATTTACCAACCCCAATATGGCGGCCTCTGGGACGTCATCCGGCGATTCCAGACAGGAAGCGCCTCCACTCGCGCAAGTCTCGTTGCCGAATTCTCGTGCTTTCCTTACCCGGAAGCTCCACGTCAGTAAAGTCCGAGGAAGGAGTCTCTGTTGCCCCTGGATAGAGAGGACCGGCGGGAGATCGGGACGAGATGGTTGGTACCAATGTGGGCTGTGCAGGTTCTTCTTTCACAAGGCGGTGGAGGCACTGAAGTTTTGTCAGTGGATATTACGCAAGCTTAGGGCCCGGTGCATTGAATTTGTGGTTTGGGTGGGAAATGCAGCCTTTCCACGTAGTCTCTTCTCTGGCCCCGGGGAGACTGACGCGGCCCTCGCATTAGAAATGGAATAGCGGACACGCTGCTGGAGCTTGTTCGTGTAAAGAGAGCTGGGCGTTTAACTTCGGAAAGGAACGGTATAATTACTAGCTTGTGTATGCTGCTTTGTAGAGCAGTTGAGCAAAATTGATTTTTTGTTGTTGTATTAAAATGTTCTGGTTATGGGCCAGCGCATCATTTACTAAGCCATGGTTTGATGTTGGTGCAAATTATTTTATAGGATGAAGTTATGGCAAAGAGAACGGAATACAAATGTATTTTAGAAGTGTTGTCATGCCTCTTTTTATCTCACTTGTTGCTTGTCCGAGTTTAATGTCTATGGTGATTGTTCTCTTTCAATAGAAAGATTCTGGAACGAGGGGATATGGGATGAAGAGGGATAGATTGAGGAGTAATCTAGGAAACTATTTCCAGAAAGGGTGGTGGATGCATGAAATAGCCTCCCAGTGGAGGTAGTGGAGAATAGGACAGTATTTGAATTCAAGAAAGCATGAGATAAGCACAGGAGAGCTCTGAAGGAGTGGTAGGGATTGTAGAGGTGAGCAATTTTGTGGATGGGCAGATAGGCCAAATGGGGGGTAATTTTCAAAGTGTTACATGCATAAATACAGCAGTTTTATGCATGTAAACGTTTTTTGTTTTTTTTAAACAGGCCCCTGACTTTTTTTTTTTTTGCTATCATGTTTTTGTGGAATGATGTCATATGTGTGACCTATTCCAGTCCCACAAGAACAGCAGTGTGAACTAGTTATGATAACAGACACTGAATATTTTAAATGCCTTGTTTTTTTCTTTATACTGTTACTAAAATATGAATTCTGTTGACTGTTTAGTGCTAATACTTGCAAAATGTTTTCTACTGATTGTGATGATAAATGGAAATTGCTGCACCAGAGATTTAGTAAATTTGTTTGTTTTCATATCTTGCTGATATAGGTCACGTGCACTTTTGTAGTACTTGGGAAATTCTTGTGAAAAAGCATTAAGTAGCAGCTGGAGAAATTGAAGTTTAGTGCATACCTTAAACTGCTTTTTCCATCTTGAAAGAAGAAATGGCTGTACTGTAGACATTGTGACAGTCATAGAAATTAGTGAGGGCTGTCTTAAGTTTAAATCATTAGTATCCCATCTTTGCTGGAAAGGGGCCTGGAAATTTTTCTTCTGCTTTTTTGGGTTTTTATCTCAGTTGGCTCTGTCGCTATGAGTCTTCATTTACAGCTACCTGGGGCTTTTTCTACCTCATTTTATATCCCTTCCTAATTCACCTAGCTCAGTTGTCACGGCAACAGCCTTTTGCCAGGGTCCATGCAGCAGGGCTCCTTCTGCAACATTGCAATCAAGGATTTTAAATCTGGCCACTAGGTATCACTGTTGAGTGATGACTATGATTCTCCCTTCTCTGCTTCCCCCCCCCCCCCCCCCCCTTGAACTATGAATGCTGCATTCAGCAGCTTCCCCAGCTCTGTTTGACCAGGGGAGTAGAAGATCTGATGCAGGAACTGGTTTGTGGTGGTTATATCTATTGATTTCAAGGTTGCAAAACCATGCAACAAGGCAGTGACCAAGCTGGACGGATGCTAGGGTGTATAGGGAGAGGATAGCTAATATGACCTCACTTGGAAGCAATACCTTCGGAAGGATATAGATAGTGTAGAGGTGGTCCAGAGAAGGGCCACCAAAATGATGTAGGTTCTGCACCAGAAACCCTAAGAGATGCGACATAGGGACCTAAGGCTTTATGCACAAGAGGAGAAAGGGGGAGATATGACAGAGACATTCAAATACCTGAAAAGTATTAATAAAACGCACAAAATCTTTTGTCAATGAAAAAGAATGTCCTATAGCAAGGAGATCATTATATGAGGCTCAAGGAAATATTTTTTCAAAGAAAGCGTGGTAGTGTGTGGAATGCCCTCCCAGAGCAGGTGCTAGAGACTAAAATGGTGACAGTTCATTGTCTTTACTAATAGATCTTGGTGGTGTGCAGGGTACTGTGAACACACAATTTTAGCATAGCAAATGTTTAGTATATTTGCATGTTGTTAGCAACAACAATAATTTAGTGCAGTCATAATTCAAATATTAAATTTAGTGGTTGTCATTCTAAACTGACAAGCCTGAATTTTTTTCTCGTAATAGCAGGTTTTTTTTAAATTTTAAGATAATGATTTGAAAAATCTGATTTCTCTGTTCTGTCTTAAGCCTCTGCGACTTGACATCAAGCGAAAATTGACTGCTCGTTCTGACCGAGTGAAGAGCGTAGATTTGCATCCAACAGAACCATGGATGTTAGCTAGTCTTTACAATGGCAGCGTTTGTGTCTGGAATCATGAGACGCAGGTAAGGTATTTCAAAGGAGTAATAGGAAGTATGAAATATAGGACTGATATAGTTAAATACATTGAAGGTAGTCTTAAATTTTACTTCACTATAGAACTGCAGTTCAGACATCCATGTTCTTCTCCAAGTTTGTCCTTTGAAATCATACTAATAGAGTTGAAACTACCCAGAAATACCCCAAAAGCTACACCTGTAGATTTGGATATGTGATAACACATACACAAAGGGGTTAAATCAGGACAAGTTTAAAATTTGTAATCAGTTGTCAACCAAAAATAACCCAGTAATCTTGCATTCCCTGTATCATGACTGTGACAACTATACAGTGGTATGCAAACAAATCATATATACAATCAAGAAGTATAAAAAAAATTGTAGAGCCATAAAATGTGTAAATTTTATATGTATGTATGATTATTAAGGGATCCACCCTTGTTTTCAAGTGCCTTGGTTAAATCATTTTTGTACTGTTTTACTTTGTTTTTGTACATTATATTCCTTTTTTTTTTTTTTTTTTTTACTCAATTGTATGTATGTGTATGCATATCTATAGCTCGTATCTAATATTTATTTGTGGTATTTTTGTACTACTCTTGGTTTTTTTTTTTGTTCTGACTCCGGTTCTTTGGCTTCTTCTTTTCCACAGCTATATAGGGATCTTTGTTTTAAGTTTTATTTTATTTTTCTTGGGTATTTCAATGTTGTAACAAAAAAATCTGTGGAAAAATGATTTGCTTTGCTTTTTCTCCTGTATGTTCCGACAATCACATTCCACTGTTTTTTGTTTTACTACAACATTGACATTTGCAGGAAAAATAAAATAAAAACTGAAAATGAAGGTAACTACACTACACTATTCCTGCATCCCAAAGTTTTCAGGCTAAAACTCGACTACAGTTACTGCTTCTTTCTTCTTTTGCTGTACTTGATATTTTAATAACTAAATGGAACGTAATGGTATACAATTATTTATAGTAGTTAGCAACTTTTCACAAATGACGTCTTTAGAAGCAGATATGTGGAAAATATATATTGTGTGTCAACAGCATTTTCTTTAAAATTGCACAGAAATATATCTGCATTTACATTTACATTTAATAAAATGTAATATACCATCATTCATATCACATCACAAGGTTTTTACAGTCTAGAAACTTATCATCCAAAAAGGCAAAGTTTAAAGTAAAAAAAATCAAACATTTAATATCACATGAGTAAAAACATGTAAGATAGTAATTTTAACATCACATAAATGTAAATAAAACAAGAGTGGAATGGAGGTGTAGCTTAGTGGTTAGAGCAGCAAGCTGAGAACCAAGCAATCCAGTGTTATTTGTGATGTTGGGCAAGTCACTTCACTCTCCATTTTCTCAAGTACAAACTTAGGAGGTCATTTGCTATGCTGTGGTATTTTGTTGAGAAAAACACCGCAGGCCGTGTTCCTGTGATATTGTTCCCCTCTGTGATAAAATACCATGGTGGCTATCCCGCAGCATTCTTTCTTGCAAAAAAAATAAACTGTGAGAAAAAAATACCGCAGGGAATGGGAAAGAAATTGCGCGGTGGCAGCCCACTACACCCAGGGCCACCATCTTCTTAAAGGGCCCAGCGCACCCTCTAGACTCCAGGCCTGCCACTCATTTTCTAAAATTTTGCAAGCTGGCTTTTGCACCTGTCGTGATTTGCATGAAATTAAGCCTATGATTGAGTACTTTCCACAAATCCCTTCTCCAGGTCTATGCCATATAATACCTCTTAGCTCAACAACTAAAGAATTAATTTCCTATCCCTCTTGTCTATTTTTCAGATATCTTATTCATAACTGATTCATTTTAATCGCCTGTATATAACATGTCTATTACTACTGTTGCTGTTTTAATGTTATTGGTTATTAGTATTTATTCAATTTTCTCCAAGTTCATTTTCCTGTTCCATGTAAGACTCACATGTTAGTCACTCCAATGTTATATGTAAACCGAAATGATTAGCAACATTGTTGCTAGAATTTCGGTATATAAAAAAATGTTAAATAAATAAATATATGTATTTGAAAAAGCTCATTTAAGTATGCATGTTTTTTAGGGGAAAATATTGCACAATAAACATTTTTTACATGTTAAATGTTTATTGTGGCTTAGTAAACTTAAATTATAAGCCCTTTGGTGATAGGGAAATGCCAGTGTAACTAGTCTTGAGCTACCAATGAAAAGGCAAGAGCTAAATATCAGTAAATAAATAAAAAGAAAGTCCATCTCCTTGCCTGACCAAGGTCCCCTAACCAGTTCAATTTTCCTGGAAAAGACCCATGTCCCTTCAATTAAAGGACTTGATTGAAAATGGAAAACGGGGCTTGATACAAAAAAATAGTAGGTCGAGTAATTTCCAACCTAATATCTGAAGGTGAGGGAACCCTAAGTGACTCCTGTTGGGATGCTCAGAGGATGCTAACCTGCTTACAGGGGACCAGTAAAGTTGCTAGATATTGTGGAAAGCCCCTTGACAAGGCTTTATGTGCCAGGCAAAGGATTTTAAATTTAATCCTAACCCCCACTGTTAGCCAGTGTAGTTCCTTCGATAATAATGTGTTATAGTCATATTTAGATGATCCAAAGATCATCCTAGCTGCGGTGTTCTGCAAGAGCTTAAGCATCTATGTAAAGTCACAAACATGCCAACAAATAAAGAATTACAGTGATCTAATCGCAGCAAGCCTAATGCTTGTAATAGGGGACACTAAGTTGGATTTCTCCATAAAAGGTTTTAAGCAGTAAATAAACCCAGGGTGATGCAAAATGGTTTTCGTCATTGATGAAATTAGACTTGACATAATTAGATTACTGTCCAATTTTATTTACTCTATTTAATAGCATTTAAAAGCGACAAAATAAATAATAGAACAATATGCAGACCTAAATATTAACCATTTGAATCTCATATTACTTAATTCCTCATACAGTAACAATCTCCTTCAGAGGACTATCAATCTGATTCATTTTAGGAGTTTGTTTTGGAAGTAAATTTCTTACTTATCCACATGGTCTTTGAATTTTGCAATTTCCTAGCATGTAGACAGGTGAACTCAGGGCCAGTGGATTTATGCTCCCCTGCCAGCAGATGGAGCAAGCCGACGTCACAGTATACCGTATTTTTCGCTCCATAAGACGCACCTGACCATAAGACGCACCTAGGATTCAGAGGGGGAAAATAAAAAAAAAAAAATTGTGCTAAACCGGCTCTGCGTCTGGGAGTCTTATGGAGCAAATTAGGGGAGTGCATTTTTTTTTTTTTTCTCCCCATTTTGTTTTCGGGTCTGGGGAGGGCCATTTCGGTCCACTCCCCAGATCAGAAAACTTTTCTTTCTCTGGGAACCCCCCCCATCCCAACCCTTTAAATTAACAACCCCCACCCCCCTGACCCCCAAAGACCTGCCGACTAAATTTCCTGCAACCCCCCCCCCCCAAGACCTGCCGACTTAATTTCCTGCAACCCCCCACCCTCCTGACCCCCCCAAGACCTGCCAAACGTCCCTGGTGGTCCAGCGGGGGTCCAGGAGCGGTCCGGGAACGATCTCCTGGGCGTGGGCCATCGGCGCCATTTTGTTTACTGGCAGCCGACGGCCCTATGCCCTCACTATGTCACTGAGACCGACCGCTGCTATTGGTCGGTCTCAGTGACATAGTGAGGGCATAGGGCCGTCGGCTGCCAGTAAACAAAATGGCGCCGACGGCCCTATGCCCTCACTATGTCACTGAGACCGACCGCTGCTATTGGTCAGTCTCAGTGACATAGTGAGGGCATAGGGCCATCGGCTGCCAGTAAACAAAATGGCGCTGACGGCCCTATGCCCTCACTATGTCACTGAGACGGACCGCTGCTATTGGTCGGTCTCAGTGACATAGTGAGGGCAAAGGGCCATCGGCGCCATTTTGTTTACTGGCAGCTGACGGCCCACGACCAGGAGATCATTCCCGGACCGCTCCTGGACCCCCGCTGGACCACCAGGGACGTTTGGCAGGTCTTGGGGGGGTCAGGAGGGTGGGGGGGTTCAGTAAATTAAGTCGGCAGGTCTTGGGGGAGTCGGGGGGGGGGGGTTTGTTTGGTTTTTTTTTTATATTCGCTCCATAAGACGCACATACATTTTCCCCCCACCTTTGAGGGAAAAAAAGTGCGTCTTATGGAGCGAAAAATACGGTATATAGCCCTGGAATGACCCCAGCCTGCCAGTATTCTCCAGCAGATGTTGTACGTGCATCTCCCTATGGGGATTGCTTTGAGCTTTTTGAAATTCTAAATTGAGGAAAAAAGAGCCCTGCTCTCCTGTGCCTAAAGGTCCCTCCCCCAGTTGAAATTTCCATGCTCCCTCAGAGGTGTCCCTTGGTCCGGTAGCTGGGTTTCCTGGCGTGGACTTAGCTGCTAGCTCAGCTGAAAGGCAGCAGGTGCAGGAGGCCGAGTGCAGCAGTGACAGAAGATGCCCTATGCCCTCATAGCCGGAGACAATCTATATACTCATCTGGTAAGAGTTGAGCTCAGGTAAGGTTTAAAAAAAAAAAAGTTTTACCTGAATCGGAAACAGAGGGGTTTCAGGACTTCCCGCAGTCTCCATTCTTGTCGTGCCATGCCAATGTTCGTTCCTGCTCCCGTTGGGGTTGGCGAACTGGGCAGTCCTCAGTCGGTTAGGCCCCGCACTTAGGCTTTTTTCTTGCATGCCACTTGGCAGGTTGTGGCGGTCGTTTTCACATGCTCTTGTGCCTGTTCTGCTGCCCTCTATAGACTGTTGGTGTGCGCAGTGTGTCTGCTCTGCATACATGTTGTGCGCTTAGTTTCTGGGCGCGCTTTTTACACGCATAAACGTGCTTAACTTGGCGCACAGGTTGTACATGTGCCTTGCCGCGCTTTCTTCTAGTCTCTTATTTTTTGGGCGCATTTCATTTTTGAACACGAGTCATTCTGACACACTTTTACCACAGCAATGGCACTGGTAAGTAAGAAACCGAAGTGTCTTCCTATTTGTATTGCCTGTCATATTAGGGCTTATCACCTGACATGGCTTCTAACCTGTGTCAGTGCTGCTCATATGCTCAGGGAAAGTTGTCTTCCTCGAATTTTGCTAAGCCTGGCTCTTCCCATTATGAAGATGGGTTGGGCACTGATTGAGGGGACGCCAGATCTTGGTTCTCCCTTGACTGGTTCCTCCGCTGGTAAGGGCAATTCTGTGGGACCAGCTCCAGTTCCTTCTGGGCTTGCTGTTGTTTGGGAGCGAGTTGAAGAAAGTGGCCAGTAAGTGGGGCGAGTCTCCGGTGCCTTGGTTGCTGAAGGATAAGAAACAGTTACAGCGCTCCTTTGGCATGAGGGGTTGTTTCCGGGGTTCTAGGTGTTTTTGTCCGGGACGACCTTTCAGCAGACGCAGCCTTTCGGTAGGTCTCAGTCCTTTCGTCCCTGGCAGCACAAGAGAGGAGCAGGCTTGCCAATGAAAATTTGCTGACCCACCTTCCGGAACCGGAAATAGTGGGGCATCTCTCTCTCTTTTATCGGAGGTGGGTCGAGATCACATCGGACCAGTGGGTCCTGGAGGTGATACGCGAAGGGTATGCACTGGAATTTTGCAGTATTCCTAGGGACATGTTCATGGTGTCCCCTTGCCACTCCCTGCAGAAGAAGCAGGCAGTGGAATTCTCGCTTCAAAGGCTCATCAGACTGAGGGTTGCGGTTCCGGTTCCCACATCTCAAGAAAGTATGGGGTGATATTCCATATATTTTATTGTGCCCAAGAAGGAGGGCTCCTTTTGCCTATCTTGGATCTCAAGAGGGTCAATTTGAAGGTGACTCATTTTCGAATGGAAGCCTTATGCTCTGTAATAATGGCGGTGTAGTTTGGAGAATTTCTGACCTCCTTGGATCTGTCAGAGGCTTACTTTCATGTTCCCATCCGATTGGAACACCAATGCTTTCTATGCTTTGGGGCACCATTATCAGCTTCGGGCCCTGCCTTATGGTCTCTACACCGCTCCCAGAACATTTTCCAAGATTATGGTGGTGGTAGCGGCGGCCTTGCGAAACGTAGGAATCCTGGTGCACCCTTATTTGAAAAACAACTGGCTGATTCGAGCCAAGTCTCAGGAAGAGAGCCGCCTGGTGATTCACAAGGTGATCTCCTTATTGCAGGTGCTTGGTTGGGTGTTGAACCTGACCAGGAGCAATCTTCAACCATCCCGGTTGTCAGAGTGTCTGGGGGTCCGGTTCGACACAGGAAAGAGTTTTCCTACCGGAAGTTCGGATCTAGAGATTGATGTCTCAAGTGTGTCAGTTGATGAACAGCATACACCTGACTGTGTGGTCCTACCTACAGGTACTCGGTTTAATGGCAGCTACCCTGGAAGTGGTGCTGTGGGCAAGGGCATATATACGTCCTCTTCAGCACTCACTCGTTGGAACCCACAATCTCGGGATTATGTGGTTCGGCTTCACTTGCCGATGGAAATTTGTTCCCGCTTCCAGTAGTGGTTGAAGGAGGATCATCTGAGAAAGGGAGTTCTCTTGTCCTCTCCGGCCTGGTTGGTACTCATGACAGATGCGAGTCTCCACAGTTGGGGAGGCTCACTGTCTGGAGTTAATGGCCCAGGGGCACTGGAATGCTGAAGAGTCCTGCTGGAATATCAATCGCCTGGAAGCCCCAGTGGTACTGCTGGCATGCTTGCAGTTCAGCCAGGGGCTGCGGAATCAAGTGGTTCGCGTGATGTCTGACAACGCAACGACAGTGGCCTATGTTAATCACCAGGGAGGAACCAAGAACCAGCAAGTGTCACAGGAAATAGACCAGCTGATGGAATGGGCGGAAGGTCATCTGCAGATAATCTCAGCCTCTCACATTGCAGGAAAAGACAACAAGAGTGGACCTTCTCAGCAGGGAGAGTCTGGACCCAGGCGAGTGGGTGTTTATCAGTCGAGGCGTTTCAGCTGATTGTGGATCACTGGGGCCTTCCGTTCCTAGACCTGCTGGTGATTTCTCGAAATGTGAAGGTTCCTTGCTTCTACAGTCGCAGGAGAGATCCGTGGTCCCTGGGAATAGACACTCTTGTACAGGTCTGGCCAGAAGACAGATTGCCTTATGCCTTTCCCCCGTGGGCCTTGCTTGGCAGGATAATTCGCAAGATCGAAGGCCACAGGGGGCTAGTAATCCTGTTGGTGCCGGACTGGGCCAGGCGTTCGTGGTATGCGGATTTGCGATGACTCCTGGTGGAGGCCCTCCTTCGTCTTCTGCTGCACATGGATCTGCTTCAGCAGGGACCTGTTCTTCATGAGGATCCAGCTCGTTTCTGTATTACAGTTTGGCCCTTGAGAGGGCTCGCCTGTTAAAGCGTGTTTATTCCTCTGTGGTGATTACCACTTTACTTCGCGCTCACAAGTTCTCCACTTTCTTGTCTTATGTGTAGGTTTGGAGAGTTTTTTTGAGGCCTAGTGTGAGGAGCAGGGCGTTCTTCCTCGTTCAGTTAAGATCCCTCTCATTCTGGATTTTTTGCAAGATGGATTGATTAAAGGCCTGGTCCTTAATTCATTGAAGGTGCAGGTTGCGGCTCTTGCTTGGTGAATGATGTTTCCTTGTTGTCTCATCCTGATGTGGCCCATTTTTTTGAAGGGAGTGAAGCACCTTAGGCCTCCCTTGAGGCTAGCGGTTCCATTGTGGAGCCTTAATTTGATGCTGGGCTTTTTGGCGGGCCCTACATTCCGATTACTGTGTAGCCTTTCCTTATGGTTGTTGACTTTGAAGACTGTGTTCCTTGTGGCTATATGTTCTGTGTTTTGGATTTCTGAGCTGCAGGCATTGTCTTGCCGGGAGCTGTTCCTTTGGGTGACTTTGGGGGTGTTATAGCTTCGTACTGTTCCATCCTTCTTGTCCAAGGTAGTCTCGGACTTTCATTTGAATTAGTCCATTTCCTTGCCATCCCTGGATAAGGTGAGGGATGCGGAGGAGTTTCACCTTTTGCGCTCCTTGGATGTTAAGCATCTTGTCGTGTGGTATCTGGAGATCTCAGAGTCTTTTCGAAAGACGGATTGCCTGTTTTGTTCTCCATGGTGGGAGTAAGCAGAGCACTCTGGCTACCATGGCTTGTTGGATTAAGGAGGTGGTCACAGCTGAGTATGTGGATGCTGGAAAGCAGTTGCCTACTCAGGTTAGAGCTCATTCCACTAGTGCTTAGGCAGTGTCATGGGCAGAGGTTAGTCTGTGTCTTCTGTTGATATATCTGCTGAGCTGCAATGTGGTCCTCCTTACACACTTTTTCCAGGTTTTATAGTTTTGGATGTGCAGGCCTGAGAGGATGCAGCCTTTGAATGTGCGGTGTTGATTGGACTGCAGGCAGCCTCCAAGCTGTTGGGGAGCAGCTTTGGTATAATTTTGTTTTCCTTAGTGAGGACAGATGGACTCAGCTTCCCACTGTCAGCTGCCTCATGAGTATGTCAATCCTCCTGCAGGGCTCTGGGTCCCAAGGGATTACTGGTAAGTGTTCATCCAGTTCCTAGCTTGGATGAACACTTACCTTATGCGAGTTCAGTGTATATGGTTGGTTGAGTACAGTTCTGGTTACCTGTTTTTAATCAAGTTTTTTTGCTAGTCTGTCCACAGTTGCTTTTGAAGGGCAGGGTTCACTGCAGGGTGATGTCAACTTGCTCCATCTCCATCTGCTGGCAGGGGAGCCTAAGCCTGAGTCCATCTGCCTACACTAAGGAAAACAAAATTATCTGGTAAGTAATTTCGCCATTTGATTTTCAACTTCATGGCACCTAATCAATCCGAGTTTTGGTTTAGATATTTGATTACATCTGATTCTCTTCAAAAGGATTAGAATTAAAATAAGCATATAAATAACAATTGTAGCCCAGGACCTGGATCAAGGTGGCTAATGGTGCCAGGTATAGACTAAATAACACTGGGGATAAAATCCAGTCTTGCAGAACACCACATTATACTTCTTTCCTGAACATACCCAGATCAGTCCAGAAAAGTGGGTTGTGTATCCCTACCAGCAGGTGGAGTCAGAGAGCAAAACTTTGGGCACTACTATATATATGCACAAGAGTGCCACCTGCAGTCCCTCAGTATTTCTCTGAGTCCAGCAGCTGATAGAGATGCACACCTGCAGTCTTAGTTTTTGCTTTGAATTTTTTAGTTTAGAGTTTAGTTTTTTTCTGTCGTGTTCTTTGCTTCCTGAGGTGTTAGGCACCTTCGTGGGCCATCCCTCAGTGGAAGCCAGGCGCCCGGGGGATTGGATATCCCTGGCAGGTGGTCGCCCGCATCGGTCAGCGTGTGAAGACCAGGGGCTCCTGGTTTATCACCCTTGTAACTGCTGCAGCTGCTCCCTCAACCCCTGCAGAAGCTTCTGACTCCGTAAAGTTATAAAAAAAAAAAAAAAAAAAAGTCTAGCAACACTGTGGTGCTGAGGTAAGGAGTCTGTGCAGGGGGGTTGCGCGTATAGCAGGGCCGTGTCTTTCTTTTTCGCCTCAGGCCGTAGTGTTTCCCGTGGTGCGGCTGCGCGCGGTCTGCAGGCCCGATTTTATTTTTTTTTCTCTGGCTTCCTTACCCGGCCTTTCCCGCGGCGCGGCTGCACGCGGTTTTGCTCAGGCCCTATTTTTTTTCTTCTCCCCGCGTTCCGCATGGCTGCACACTTGGGAGGGATGGGACCGCACGCCAAATCGCCGGCCTGCCACACCTGTGGCGCACGCAGCCAGGCCCTGGATTCAGCCTCCTTGTGTTCGGCCTGCTCCCTGGGGTTAAAAGGCCCTTCGGATCTTGATGTCCTCTCCTGCGGGGAGGGTCAGAGTGAGTTGCACCTTGGATGCAGGGAGGAGGATTCCCCTCCCGTTTTATCCCCGGGGGACCTGACGATTCGGCACCCATGGATGTCCCGGAGGGGAAAGAGACCCAGAGGGGTTCTCCCCTGAATTTATTCTCTTCATGCATCGAGCCTTCCTAGCGAGGAAGCACTCGACTTGAGGCCTGGACATCCGGATGAAGTCACGACAACCCCTGTTAAGAGAGGTCGGGGTGATGAGCCTCAACAGCGTCCCGGGGAGCAGACTCGCCCATTGGAGGATGGCCCCCGGGGGCCACAGGACCCACTTTTGGGATCAGCATCGGGCCTGGACTCAGGGCCGGTCACGGGGACGGATCCGGATCCATCGCCTGAACAGGGAGATGATACTGATGACATGGACGATCCCAATACCCCGCCTGCAGAGGGGGACGACCCTAGTGTGGTACGTCTCTTTAAACGAGATGAGCTGCGGCCCCTTATTCCCCAGGTCCTGGAGGTCCTTGGGCTTAAAGTTGCCCAGGAGGAATCGGATAATGAAGGTGTTAATCCGGTCCTCGATGGCATACGGGGCCCTTATGTATTACAGTACAGTACTTATATCCCATAAGTCACAGCAACCAGCCATTCTAAGTGGGTTACAATAAATATTTCATTATTCACTGATGAAGAATAGTACACAAAACCTAGGCAAAGGCCAGCTGGAAAAAATGGGATCTAAGCTTCTTTAGAAAGAGCTTGTAGGCAGAAATCTCATGAAGCTCCAGTGGTAAGATATGTCATTGTGTCGAACCCGCCGCTGAAAAAGCTTGCTTGTGTGTTGCCTCTCAATGAGCATCCCTAAATGAAGGTACTACCAAAAAATGTTTGCCTTAAGAGTACGATGGTTACCCTGCAAAGCATCTTTTAAATACTGTGGGCCATCCCTTTTAATAGCCATAAAAATCAGACAAAAGCTTGAAAGTGATCCTGAAGTTATAGGCAACCAATGTAGCTTTCAGATGGATAATTGCCACATCAGCTACTGTTGTACCTCTCCTATATTTTATTAAAAAATAGATATTCTGGGGGTTATGCCTGTTTGATATAAGGTATTCTTATCTATCAGTCATGTTTCTGTAAGATATAACATATCAGAATTGGTAATTAAAATCCATGCATTAGAGCATATTTTGAGATCATGGATCACACATTTAACAATCCACACTATTCCCTGCATATTAGTGTCATCTAATATATTGGACACATGGTAACTGACACAAAAGGGGTTGAATTAGCACATGTTTGAAGCTTTTGAGCGGTAACAGGTTGAGTATTGATGCTACTGCTCACAAGTTTAAGACTTGTGCTCTTTTAACTCTTTTTATGTCCATTTAAGATTACAAAATAGATTATCTTTGAGAGTCAGAAATATCTAAAATATCAATTAGGCTGCAGTCCAGCAATGTACAGAACTGTTATACTTTCAAGCCGTGAAATGCTTACTATCAGAACAATGTTTAAGGACTGTGAACCGTCCCACCATAGTGTTATTTCGACTGGTAATGGGAGTTCAAAGAATTACATCAAGGCAATCTTACAACTCTGGTTATGTGGATCGCATTTGCCATCAGTGAAACATTGCCAAATAAGCTGCATAAAGTGATCTTCAAGATTAGTAGGAGAGACCTTGTCCAGAATTTTCTTGATGATATAACTTGTTTTTTGTTTATAGACACTCGTGAAGACCTTTGAAGTCTGTGACTTGCCAGTCAGAGCTGCTAAGTTTGTGGCAAGAAAAAACTGGGTAGTAACTGGAGCTGTAAGTAGTCGAAAAAACTGCTTCTCAGTCAGAACTGTCCATTCTTCTGTGGTTCTTTCTCTGAATTTGTCTAAAGAGTTGCCTGTCTTTCCTACCCTTTGATTTTCTTACCCTCTTTGTTTCAGTTGTCAGAGACCTGTAGACTTTTCTTTGTGTGTGATCAATAGTTTGGCTAATCAAGAAAGTCTCATGCCATGGATCTGTTTATTTGTTGTCCAACTATTTAATATTGTGGTGTCTGTGGCCTTTCTCTAATGTTTTATGTACTATAGAATAATATGCATTATAATTTCCTTCTGAATTTTAGTGATTATAATGTGACTTTTCTGTGAATTTAGGGTGCATCTTTGTCCAAATCTCTTCCCATTCAGCTTCTACACCTCCTTAAAACATAAGTAAAATGAGACTCTGTGTAGTTTTAGTAAAGCCATGTGCTAGTGGGGGGTTTTTTTTGTTTAGTTTTTTTAATAGTATTTGCAGTTTTTAAAGCTCTTTTGCTGCCTAATTCTATAGCCAAAGAGTTTGTATTTAAGTCCTTAAGGAGTGTAATGTTTTGGTCAGGGCACATTCTACAGTGTTAAATGGAGAATTTCATTCATGGCATACATGGTTCATTTGAAATGTACATTTTGTCATTTAAATACAGTTGATTCTTCTTGTTTTGCAGCCTGGAAGTTTCCTCTTGCTTCTTTTGGCTGTTAGCTCAGTCAGAACTAGTGCTGGGATTTAGCACCATGACCCTTGATTCACAACTATGTGGGGATTTGTTCCCTATTTTTTATCACCACTGATTGCAGTCACTCTGATTTGTGGCCATGCACCTGGGGCTCCTTGTGGAACTCTGCAATCATGGGCTCTAAGTCTGGCCACTAGGTGTCACCATTGTCTGATGGCTGACCTAGAAAAGATACAAAGAAGGACCACAAAAATGATCAAGGGGATGGAATGACTCCCTTATGAACAAAAGCTAAAAAGGTTATGGAAGAGGCGGCTGAAAGGGGACATGTTAAAGGGTTATAAATAAATGAATGGTGTAGAACAGGTAACTAGGAAATGGTTATTTATTCTTCTGGATTGTGCAAGAATTAGGGAACAATCCATGAAACTAATAAGTAACAAATTCAGAAGAAATTGGAGAGAGTATTTTTTTTTCATTTGACACACAATTGACATTTTTCAGGCAGAATTTGAGCCTCGGTTTGCCTCAGCCTTTGAGTGGTACTGCTGCTTTTCTCTGTCTTCTCCATTCATGCCACTATTCTGGGACAGGGAAATATCTGCTGTACCTGAATGCAATTCGCTTTAAGCTCCGAATGAAAAGGCGTGAGCTAAATCTAAGTAAATAAATTTAAGCTATGGAATTTGTTGCCAGAGGATGTGGACAAGCCAAATAGCATAGCTGAGTTTAAAAAGGATTTGGACAAGGTCCTGGAATGAAAGTCTATAAATAGTTATCAGTCACCCTGGGAACAGATAAAAAGAAATGAATCTGTTTGGGATCTGCAGGGTACTTCCTAGAGATCCAAATTGTTCACACACTCTGAGATGGGTTTAATGAACCCTTGATCTGACCTAGCGTGGCACCACTTATGTACTCCTGTGCCCCACCTCCCCACTAGGATCTTTGAGCACTGCCTTCGCAGCATCCCCAGCCTGCCAGGGAGAGTAGAAGATCTGACCTAGGAACTGAGCCCAGGTCCTCTGTCTGGCAATATAAAATACTGCCATTGGGTTGGCCTGGATTCCACTTCTATGTTCATCTTTTGATCCTTGGAATATACATAAATCTGAAGTTTCATGCATCTAGCATATATTCAAAATGTGTTCTTTTTGCTCTGCTACTTTAACATTTATTTCAGTTTTATCTTGCAATTTCTCAAGAGTAGAGCACAGATTATTGTTAGGGGTTTTTGTTTTTTTTTTTAATTGCATGTAATAAAAATAAAACATTGGGCTCAGTGGGAAGTTGAAAACGTGTATTAAAAATATGTATAACCCTGACTCACGTGACCTTCAGAAACTTTTTGGGGCTAACACAATACTGGTGGTCTCTGATACCATCTTTTTAAAATTTTTTTTGTTCTCTATAGGGGGGAAGAGTAAAATTTCTAGCAGGCCGATTTCAGTAAGAATTTCAGAAGAATGGGTGCTCCATATTGAGCGCCTGCTATCCAAAAGTGCGCCCAGCCGCCTCTCCTGGGCGTGCGATCCTGTATTTACATGAGGGGTCGTGTTAAAAGGAGGTGCTAGGGACGATTACACACACCTCCTAGGCCTAGTAGAGGTGGCTCTGTCAGCGGGTTCAGGGAACAGACACACAATTTCATGAGCGTTGGTTTTCCGAACCTGCTGATAGCCTTTGGTTAGGAAAACAGATGCTGTTAAAATTGAGCATCTGTTCTCCTAACTGGACCGGCCAGCACATTTTTAAAAAAATTATTTATTTGATATTTTTGGTTCCTTCAATTTAATATCGCTAGGAAAGTCAGAGGAACCAAAAGTTGGAGGATGTACAGAAAAAGCAGTATTTTCTGGTTTTCTGTACACTTTTTTAGGCTGCTCATAAATGAACGCCTGCCCTTGGGCAGGCGTTCATTTCTGAGTGTAAAATGTGCGAATTGGCCGCACATTTTACTTTCGATATCCCAAGTGTGACTAATAGCCTCATCAACATGCATTTGCATGTGCTGAGCGCTATTAGTTTCCAGGGTGTTTGGCCACGCGTTTTCGACACACTAAACTCCTTACAGTATAAGGGGTAATAGATGTGCATCGAAAACACGTGGCTAACCACTTGTTAGTGCGCTCGGCTGAGTGCACTTTACAGAATCGGCTCGCTTGCCTTTAGTGTTACCTGATTTCTTTTGCATGCCAGTACACAAGCTAGACACTGTGAGGATGTTCAACATAAAACAAGACTGAAGAAATAGTTCATATATTAAAATATGGCACTTGATACAGCTCTCTCTCAGATAAAATCCATAAAAGAACTTCAAATAGTAAATCTGTGGTCGCTTGTTCTAACTCTGAGTCCCTTTTTTGTTCTTGGATAGAATGTGAAGCCTCCCTGGGTCACCTGTAAACATGACGTCCTCCTCTCCCAATTTGGATTTCCCTTCACAATACCTGGGACACACTGCTTAATTTTCCATTCTTCACCTCCCTCCTCTCCTTTCTCATGTAAAGGACCTCCTTAGCTGTTCGTGAGCAGCCAGAATGGTAGCTCAGATTATTCTCTCTTTTTCAGCTGGATATCTGCTCCTTTTCCAGTTGCCAGATTGGTGAGGGAGATCCCTTGGGCTAAAGGACATCAAGATGACCAAGAAAATGTCTTTTCTTTGCTTATTTCTGTTTGGAAAAGAAGGCCGAGGGGAAAAAACTTCCTCCCGAAAAAAAATCACACAAAACAAATAAAAAAAAAACAAAAAAAAATCACTTAGGATGCATTACCAGCTACTGGTATTGAGCCGGAAATTTATCTCTTTACCTTCTATGACTCCTCAGCTAAGGATTTGGGTTATTATAAGCTGCATAGAACTGAAAGGAACAGCTCCTACTGTCTCAAAATCCAAGCTAAAAGTCCACAGAGATGCTAGGGATCACTGGTTTATACACCAGCAGGAGTAAACCATTCCAGCAGCCTGTAGTGGGATGCTGTAGCAAAGGTGGTACAGTCCTCTATAACAGAGAGGCATGGGGGAGGTGGCAGGGAGGGTCCCAGCACCAGCTTCTGCAAGCCAATCATTTAAAAAAATAAAAGCTGCCTCTCTGAGCCTGGCTCCCTAGAGGTTATGAGAATGAGAAAGCTGCTTCGCAGGAGGGACTGCCAGAGCATTATGCCGTCCTCTTAGAGGGAGGGAAGGACATGATGGGGCAGGGGTTTGTGGGTGTCTGAAATGATCTCAGTTCTTGCCCAGCACACTGTGGAGAAACTCCTGGGACTGTACAGATGTGTCGGGCAGCTCCAGTGGCTGCCATCCGCCTCAGACCAGGGTGTCAGCCTTAAGGTGGTTTGAATCCCTAGAGTGCCCTGACTGAGAGTCTCATCTGAGACTCCTTGCTAAGAGGTGAGGGTGGGAGCCAGAGTGTCTCAGAGAGCAAGAGGTGAAGAAGGAAAACGTAAACCCTCTGTGTCTGGTGGCTACTCTGAACGTCAGCAGAGCTTGGTAGTCTTAAAAGGAATCAGTCCCCAGAGCAGCTCAGTCTCATCCGAGTCTCCATGCTGAGAGAAGCAAGCCGGTGGGAATCAGAGTGCCTTGCCTTCCAGAATTAGGACGTGGAGAAGAGAAGCTTAAGGCATACCTGCATGCCAATCCTTTTATTTTTTTTTTATTTCTGGCTATTTCATCCAAGTACTGAGCAAAATAAATAAACATGCTTCTTTGTTTGCTTCCTCCCCGCTTAGTCTGTCCCAGGGAGAGAGGGGCAACTCGAGAGATTGAGGGTGTGTGTGTGTGTGTTCTGTTTTCTCTTTGTGTATGGTGGAATGCTGTGTGTTTCTTTGGGCCTATCTAGGTGTGAGATCTGTGTGATGTGATCTGTTTATCTCTCTCTCTCTCTCTGTGTCTAAGTGTGGGGTTTGTGTCTGATTTTGATTGCCTGATTGTGGTGTGGTGTGCCTGTCTCAGAGTGTGGTGATGTGCATCTGCCTTTCTATCTCTGGAATTGAGGTGTGTGGGTTTCTGTCTGTCTCTCTGACTGTGTGTAGTGTGCTCTGTGGTGGGTTGGTCTATTATATGTTTCTCTTTGTACCTGTCTGGGTGTGTGTCTACCTCTTTTTGGGGCATCTGGGGGTGGGGTGTCTCTCTTATGTCCTGGTTTGGTGTTTGTGCCTGTCTCTCTGCCTCTGGGTGTGGGGTGTCTTTGTTTCTTTGCCTTTGTCTAGGTGTGATATGTCTGTCTCACTCTTTGTTTGACTTTAACTCTGTGTGCCTTTGTGTCTGTCTCTCTAATGGGGCGCCATTGGACGCGTGTTTTCCCTTACCCCTTATTAAGTCGGAGGTCCCGAAGGGTAAGAAAAAAATTTTTTAAATGGGCTGGCGGCTGTCTGGTCGAAAACCGGACGCTCAATTTTGCCGGTGTCCGGTTTCCGAGCCCGTGGCTGTCAGTGGGCTCGAGAACAGATGCCGGCAAAATTGAGCGTTGGCTGTCAAACCCGCTGACAGCCACTGCTCCGGGCCAAAAGGAGGTGCTAGGGACGCGCTAGTGTCCCTAGCACCTCCTTTTGCCCGTTTCTACCGCCAGGGCCTCATTTAAATATTGAATCGCGCGCACAGGAGAGTGGTCTGTGGGCGCGCCGGGAGAGCGGGCGTTCGTCCGCTCTCCCGCAAACTTTACTGAATCGGCCCATAAGTATGCTGAATGCTTGTTTAAATGTGTGTGTATCAGTTTCCTTCTTTCAGCAACTTGAAAAGAATCCAAACTGGGCCTTTGAGCCGCTGGCTGGCAGAGTGGTTGCTTGCTATTTGACAAACGATTCAATAGTTGATTGGTTAGTAAGAGATTTTAAAAGCAAGCCAGGACTGCAGGATACTGTTTTTTTGTGTGTGTGTATGTGTGTGATATATATAATATAAACTGTTAGTATATCAAAGGAACACTAATGCAATAATATGTCAAAAATACAAATTTATTTAAACATTTATTAACATTGATAAAACTTATACACCTATTAAATCAAGCATTTCTACTTCAAATTAGCATGTAAATACTAAGCGCAAAGGCACGCGCTGGGGTTCCCTGCTGTGTAACTTTACTTCTGCTATGGGAGGACCTGTAAGTAATAAAGATAAATAGATCGGTGGGGGTTCTAAGGGTCGGGGCTAACAGGAGAGAAGGGAAGTTTTTAAACTGGGGGGGTTTGGAAGTTTTATCCCTTACAGGAACAAACTGGGAAAACTGGTAATGGTGTCGGCGCATGTGTCTATTAAAATCTCCCCCACTTACACGGTGCGAGTGGCGTGTGCGCGGCCAGGCTCTTTTATAACGTGTGCACGCACACATGCACATATTATAAAATGGCAACGTCCCTGGTGCGGGCCGACGAACAAGCCTGCACATGCGCCCGCACTCCTGTTTAAAAGTTACCATCCCTGTGTTCCCTAATTCTAATAGAATTCATTGGCATACAAATTCTTAGAAGTCGTGTGCCTCAGCGATAAAATGTGCCATTTATTATTGTTTATGTGCTGAATTCAAATATAACAATTAAACCACCTGATTGGGTACTGTTTCCATGATATCTAAGTTTTTACATTTATGTCTATTGCATAGATGGTAGAGGTTTAATCATAAATTGTAAAGTTAGGTCTTTTCATGTATCTATGGCTGCATAATATTTCACCTGTCCTGTTTATGTAACTCTTTAAAAATTACATCAGCAAAAGGATAATAGAAATACAATTTACAATGAAACATAAGGCCAAAAGATAGGATTTCTGACCATATACTTGTTTGGGTGGATATTGAAGGTCTTTGTCCGATTGATGTGACCTTATGGCGCTTTCCTAAATATTTATACAATGATCTAACCTTCAGGGAATATATATTACAAAAAAAAAGGTAGGACGATTATTGCATTAATAATCAAGACATTTAACTTCCCCAATATTATATTGGGAAACTGTGAAAGTAGTTTTGCGAGGAGACATTATCTTCTATACTATTGTTAAACGTAAAACTGCAACAGTTGCCATATTAGAGTTAGAACAGCTACTATTATAAGGATAAACCGCAATATGTGCGGTACCCAACTAAAGAAACAAAGGGCAAGTTTTTTGGGATACAAGTGGCTCTCAATGAATTGTTTCACCAAAAAGCAAAAAAAGGCTTAGCATATTATAGATGCAGGTACTTTCAGCATGGAAATAAGGTGGGAAGATCTTTGGCAATTGGACAAGTAATAAGTATATAACAAGAATCAGGAGTGACATGGGACAGCTAGTTAATTCAGGAAAGGAAATTAGTGCTGTGTTTAGAGCGCATTATTAGAATTTATACACAAAAGAACTGGGTGCTCTGCAGGATACTGCAAATTACTTGGCCTCAGCCAAATTGGCCCCAAATAACAGAACAGTTGGAAGCTTTAAATCAGCCTATACAGCTACAAGAAATATTGCAGGAAGTCAAGCAAGTTAAGTTGTTAAAGTCACCAGGACTTGATGATTTTTCAGCTGAGTTTTACAAACTGTTAATTCATAAGGTGGGAGTACCCTTGTGGGAAATGTTCGACTCCTTAAGTGAGTTAGAGCAATTCCTATTATCACTTAATCATATTCGTGTTAGTGTATTAGTAAAGCCGGGGAGGGATCCGGTTTTTCCAGCTTTTTATAGACCGATCTCTTTGCTGGATTTTGATATAAAATTGCTGGCAAGGATTAAGGCAAATAGGTTGGCCAGGGTACTACCCACCCTTCTTGGGGAAGAGCAAGTGGGTTTTGTGCAAGGCCTTTACGCTGTTATGAATGTTTGTGCGATTCTTGCTTCTCTGAAAAACTAAGTGGAAACAAATACCATCCATATTGTTAAACTTGGATGCAGAAAAAGCATTTGACAGGCTGGATTGGGACTTTGTTTCAGTTGTTGGCAGCTTTTGGGATGGGGGGAGGTATTTTGTTCAAGTGGTGCGCCTTATACAATGACCCTAGTGCACATATGGTAGTGAATGGTTATAAATCAGCAGATTTCCAGGTGAATAGCGGCATGAGACAGGGATGCCCGTTATCGCCTCTGTTTATTCTGTCCCTGGAACCTCTTATTCAGAAAATTTGGGATACCACTTTAATTAAGGGGGTGCCATCTAAGTTTAAGTTGGCCGTATTCGCGGATGATATTTTGCTCCATAATAGTAAATCCGCAGGCATCCCTCCAAGAATTGTTGTGAGAATGTTCACTATATGGCAGGTGGTTAGCGGGCTTGAAATTGAATATGGAGAAGTGTGAAGCACTGCCCATGGAGGATCAGGTGTGGCAGAATTGGAAGGGGAGTTTCCCAGTAGGCTGGGTCTGGGAATCTTTTCTGTATTTAGGTATCATATTACATAAAGACCCAGAACAGTCATTTCGGGGAAAAAATTTCACAAACTATTTAGACAGAAATGATGCTGCAAAGTTGGAAATATTTTGCCCTGTCATTGGCAGGACGGATACATCTTTTTCAATGATAACATTGCCCAAATGGTTGTATATGTTCCAGACTGTTCCTTGGTACCTGGCTGGACAAGATTTGTGTTTGCTGGAAGGTCCAAACTGGAAATATTTGTGGAAAAATGCAAAGCCATGGGTTGCGTTGGCTAAATGAATGCGTATATGGGAATGCAGGGGTTTGGGTTTAGCAGACCTAAAGCTATATAATGTTCCTTGTAACTTGCGACATGTAGCAGATTGGCTATTGGGTACGCATTTTTATACCCCAGTACAATTAGAGAGTAGTCTATTTTGCTCTGGCAGGGCTGGGATATATTTTACATTCAGATGTCTCTACACTGTTGACCCAACGTAAGACTCCTTTAGTAATTCCCTTGCTATTATCATGGAGGTACTTTTGTCACTTCTTATAATTGGAGCGGTCTATTTCTCAATTTTTGCCTATGATTGGAAATGGGGCATTCCTGCCAGGGATGCTTCATTGGGTTTTGCTATCTGGGCTTCTTAGGGGCTGAAGCTAATTGCACAATTTTTGACAGAGGAAGGAATTTTAAAATCCTACCAAGAGATGGTAATAGAATATGATATAAATAATAAACAGTTTGTCTCCTACTTGAACAAGACATATTCAACCTCTTGGAGTGCAGGACTGGGATAGCGAGAGTAGATTGCTTCTCTCAGAGATATTTGATGTGAAAGACCCCTCCCGGCATTCGATATCCTATTTTTATCGCACATTAAGCAACCTGAAGCCGGATATACCTTTTGGGAAAATTTTGGGGAACTGGAAATCAGAATTGGATTTAGAATTTATAGACGTACAATATGAAAAATGTTTTAGGTGAATAAAATCTCTTGCCAGTAATATGACAATCCGTGAAGCACAGTATACATTTTTGATGAGATATTACTATCTGCAGCAGTTGGCATAACACATGAAAATTGCTATGTCAGAAATACGTGTTAAATGTTAAAACATCGCCTGGAACTTTAGGACACTAATTTTGGGCTTGTTCTAAGATAAAGGCCTTTTGGTCGCTTCTCATACAATATGTGCATCAAGTTATTGGACTGGTGTTACCACTACAGGTAAAGGCTGCAATTTAAGTGCAGTAGCAATAAGTCATAAACGTGAGAACCTGGATCCATTGAGTGTTGGTATTAGCAAAAAAAGTTTTTTTGCAATGTTGGTTGGGGAAGACTCACCCAAGAATGACTCTGTTGTGGAATCACATGCATCTTATGTGTATTAATGAGAAATATATGGAAAAGATGGTTTTAACGAAATAAAGGAGAACCTTTCTGCAGACGTGGGATCTTTACTTGCAATTTCTGACTCATAAGGCTAGAAGTCTTGTTCTTAACGATTGTGATAATGGTTGTGTGGGTTAAGAGCTGAATGTATTTCTAATGGTCATCTTTCTTTTGGGAGTATGTTACAGTGGTTGCAAGGGGTGGAGGGAGGCTCATTCTGTGGAATTTTATAAATATGTTTAAAAATACGGGCATTGGGAAGTGTAAACCAGTGAACCTGTTTGTTTTTTCTGTACTGACTGCACAGTATTGTATATGACAGCTGTTTAATAAAAAAGAATTGAAACATAAAAAATGTGTGCATACTGAAACATATACGCGCACATTCGGAGCAGAGAGATGCAGTATTTTATAAACTGCAGTGCCAGCCACACAATTTACACAATACAGGCATAACTTTTCTTGCACCCACTTCTGCATGTCTGTGCTCATGCACACTGTTGGAAATTACCTTCTGTGGGTGTGCATTTTCAAAAGCATATACGTGCAAAAAATGCCATTTTACAAGCATAAATAGGCCTTTTGAAAATTATCCCTAAGGTTGTACGCATAAAAGTTCATGTGGAAGCAGTCTCACATGTACTTTTAACGTACATTAAAGAGATGTTACTGGGGACGGAGTTAGGGCAGGGAAACTGTGTACTTGTGTGAATATTATAATCTGTTCCCATGCGTGTGTAAATGTGTATATGTAGAGCATGCAAGGGTAGACACCTGCTAATTTTCTAAATGGACTTATGCTCATAAGTCTGCTTTGAATATTGTGGTATACAGACTTCAGCCCTAAATGCCATGCTATAAAATTGGGCCTGATATGTGTATCCTTCACCATCATCCTATAATTTAAAAAATGTGATTTGAGTCCAAAATTAGGTTGAAAAATAGGGTGATCTTGTCAGGTTCCCAGCTTGTAATTTTTTTCATTTCTGCAGTTAGCTACTATTCCATTCTGAATAGATCACCGGACATGCACACCCCAACTCAATAAGTATGAATTATGCATTGCCCATACCTTTGCAGTGGCCCCAAGAAGAATGGATGTATGAGCACCATCAAACTTGCTAAGAACTAGGCAGACCAAAGAAGTTTCCTGTCTTTCTCTGGCTTACAATTATATGTTTTATTTCTTGAGAAAACTGAGATGAGAGCCCACTTTAATTTATCAACATTTAGCAGATTTTGAAGCCTCACTCCTACCCTGCTCCAGTGCTTGCTGATGTTCCTGCTTTTTTTACCACCCCCACTACAACAGATACATCTTTATTAATGTACTAGCTGTACCCGGCCACGCGTTGCTGTGGCTCAGTCTGGTTAAATGGAAAAGAAAGAAAAGAGAGAGCGCACGTTTCTAATATGTTTAAGCGAGCTGTTCTCTGTTCAGCTCTTTGCACTTTGGCTGCTGCAGGCTGCAGCTTCTTGTGATCTCTTCGCAGCCGCTTTCTACTGCATTTGCTCTGCTCTGGCTGTCTCAATTCCCTCCCCCCCCCCCCCCCCCCCCCTTCCCCGGCAGTGGACGGACTGGCTCGGCGACTCTTCTACCCTTTCCTCCTCCTGTGTGTATCTGTCCGGCAGTCCCTATTTATTTATTATTTATTTATTTATTTAAGGAATTTTTATATACCGGGGTCCGTAAGAAACATCACCTCGGTTTACATTCAAACATAGAGCTTTACAATATAACATAATAACTGTATGAATGTAAGACTAATTATAACTTTGTAAAAAAAAAAAATAAATAAAAATAAAAAATAAAGAAAATCAATATAAGAGTGTCTGTAGAAATATTCTGAAAATATTACTACTCCCTTCCCCCTTCCCCAGCAGCGGAGGAATGGGCTGAGCTGTTTCTCGGAGCGCCGACTCATCTGCCCTTTCCTCCTCCCCTTTGTGACACCCAGCACGTAGCGCAGAGCTCTATGGTCCACACATGTGCGGTAGAGCTGCTCTCTACTGCGCATTTGCGGTCCATCGGTCAGAGCCCATTTATATTGTAGATAGCGTGTGTTGCTTTTACGTCCAACAGATGGCGCTGTTTTTTCAAAAAAGCATGTTTTTACCTGTCACAGGTGTGACATCTATATAATATAGGTATATAAAAACACACGCGTATTCGAATGCAACATTTACATTTTTATTTATATAGATAAACACAATATTAAAACCCCTATATGGCCATGTTTCACCAGTCTCCTGTCTATTTCAAAGGGAAATTTTAAAATTTTTTTGTGGAAAAACCCAACTAAACAAGATATAAAGAAAGGCAAAAATGACTCCTTTCAATGAAGTATACCACTTAGCTGTTAGTGTTTTTAGTTTCTTTCCTCTAGAGGTCATCTTATCAGTGCTGAGTGAAATAGATTAAATGAGCAATCGAACTAGAAAGTACTTTAGTCTACCTCTATGGGAGGTACTCGTTTTTTTAAAGAAAACCTAACTTGTATCTTTTCATGAAACAGTAAATGAACAGTTATGCACTGAAGCAACAGAATAATGGAATTCGTAAACTGTAGTGTGTTAATCCTTTTGTGAATGTTGGATATGTACACCGATGTGTTTTGGGAATGTTGATAATGTACACCGACGTGATATCTTCGATGAACGCCGGTATATAAAAGCTGTTAAATATGTGTGGGAAGTACATTTTTTAAATGATATAAAGGAAAAAATTTAAAATTATGTATAATCATGTACACTGATATACAAAACATCTTAACCATCTTGTTCATGGCCTCTCCAATTCATTCTAATGCCCCTGAAGTTTCAGTCCAAATCACTTAAACTGCAGCCGCAAACATTGAAAACCCAACTGGAAATATTTATTTTCATATTTTAACAGTGTTCTGAATATTAATACTAAAGAAATTTTCAAAGATTTTGTCATTTAATAGTGGAAGTGTCATCAAATAAATGCATCATGTGGAAATTATTCTTTAATCCATTATTCTTGTAATACTTGATGGAGTATACTGCAAACATATATCTAACACAGCAAAGGGTTTAACGTGTTGCCTGGAGAAAGCTTATTTTCTTTTATGCCTTTAACATAAAAATAGGAGGACCCTTGAGACTCAGTGATGCACTGTAATGTCAAATATGGTAATTTTGTTCTGTCACTTTCACTGAAGCATTTTTCAAATAAAAAGGCATTGTAAATACAATAGTTTACTGTATGAAAGTATTCTCATCATGGACATCTCTTCATACTTTTACTTACTGTCCCTGAAGAGTACAGCATGTGGTGTAAAAAAACAAAAAAAAACCCGAAGCACAAAAGAAGCCTAACGTTCAAACCTATCTGCAGTAGAGCATTTCCACATGTAAGTGGATGTATGGAGATTTATGCTAGCATTTTATAGCTTCTGCTGCAGTATACAAAATACCATGCAGTTCTGCTCCACAAGTATACATGCATGTTTCCAATGCAAGAAAACATATGTTTATAAAACAGGTTAAGAAAGTATATATGCATATATTCAAGGTGCATAAAAAAAATATGTATGTATAATAACCCCAATTTATATGTGGAGGCAGGTATTTTATAAAGTATGCATGTATACCATTTTTTTTTTTAAATACTTGCATGCATATTTGAAATCATCAGTTCTCCGACACCTCTGCCAATTTGCCCAAACCTCCCACCCAACTGTGCCCAATGGACACATTTGATTTCACTTGTACCAGTCAATTAGCAAGTGTAAAAGTGTATGAATAAGTTTGGTAATGTAATCAATCTTATCAGACAATGTGTATATCTCTTTCAAATAGCAATTACGGCCTGTACTTCTGAATCCCGCCCCTACCCTGACTCTGGTTTCTGTTGCTAAAATGTATAGGTGAAATGGAAAATATATTTCTAATCATAATGTATATAAAATAGCATATACACTCATACATGCTATTTTTATGCAGGGAAACCCTTTTGAAAATGTATTCAGCATGTTCCTGCCTTATATATAGGATGATTGAATGTGTGCTTAGGATTTAAAGGATGTATACACTCACATACCTCCACCTGTCATACTGGTGCTACTTCCCACTACCAGAGCAGAGTATTCCAGTTTGGCCTTTTGTCAACCTCTAGTCTTTATGAAATGCCTTACAGTAGGGGCAGCTCAGCTTTGTCATCAGGGAATACAATTCTACTCCTATCTGGACAATTGGTATCTCACCACAAACTCAAGGGATGAAGCACTCTTCTCTCCATAAGAACATAAGGAATTGCCATACTGGGTCAGACCAAGGATCCATCTAGCCCAACATCCTGTTTCCAATAGTGACCAATCCAGGTTACAAGTACCTGGCAAATATCCAAACACTAAGTAAATCCTGTGCTACTGATGCTAGTAAAAGCAGTGGCTATTCTCTAAGACAACTTGATTAATAGCAGTTGATGGACTTCTCCTCCATGAACTTATCCAAACCTTTTCTAAACCTAGTTACACTAACTGCACTAACATCCTCTGATAAATTCTAGAGCTTAATTGTGTATTGAGTGAAAAATAATTTTCTCCAATTAGTTTTAAATGTGCTACTTGCTAACTTCATGGAGTGCCCCCAGTCCTTGTATTATCCAAGTAAATAACTGATTCACATTTACCCGTTCTAGACCTCTCATGATTTTAAAGACTTCTATCATATCCCCTCTCAGCAGTCTCTTCTCCAAGCTGAACAGCCCTAACCTCTTTAGCCTTTCCTCATAGGGGAGCTGTTACATCTCTTAGACTGCTTAGGTTTCCTGATCATCTTCAAGAAATCAAGCATGGAGCCCATTCAGAGACTCAAATTTCAATGGGACTTGGAAAAACTTGATACAGGAAAGAGCATTCCTGCCTTCCGACTGAGCGAGCACCATGACATCACTCATCCGCAATCTTCTCTGTCCTCCATTCTTGTCCACCAAAGAGCCCTGGTGGCCATCTATGTGGTTCCGTTGACCTGTCTTCACATCCACTGTCTCTAGTAGGGTCCATGTACCCAGTAAGATTAACTAACTCAACCGCTGTTGTCTCAAGTGCAAATCACAGCAACCATGAAACAGGAGTTATGGTGGTGGCTACACCCACAAGTTCCGAAGGAAAGAACCCCTCTTTGTTCGCTCCCCTATCAAGTGGTTCTGTCGATTGGATGCCTGCACCAAAGGGTGGGGAATGCACACTGGAACCTTTTGAAAACAAGATGTGGACTTTTCAAGAGAGCTACTATCAAGTCAGTCTTCTAGAGTTGAGAGTAATCAGATATGCTCTATCAACCTTTGTGCATCTTCATCAAGGAATGAGTATCCTGATTCTAACAGACAAATGGGTTGCAATGTTTTAAATCAACAAATTAAAGAGAAACAGGCTCATGTCCTCTCTACCGGGAAGCCCTAAAGATATGGAATTGGGTGGAAAGAAATTAAGCTACTGTACAGACCACCTGTCTGCTATGCATCCACAGTGCAATGGCAGATTGACTCAGCAGAGGTTTTGATCACAGTAGTCTATACTGCAGTCAGTGGCTGATGAATTATTCAGTTTATGAGGCTACCATTGGTGGACCTATTTGCAACTAAATGAATTTTTCTCAGTTCTAACAAGCAATCGCAGATTAGATTAAAAGCTTTCCTCCTCAATTGGGGACAAAGCCTCATGTATGCTTTGCCACTCTTCCCCTTTATTGCCAGAACCATGCACAAAGTTCTTCAGGGTCATGCTCATCTGATCCTCATAGCGCTGGCGAAGCCTAGACAGATCTGGTACACACATCTCATACAACTTTCCAGCAGTCTCCCATACTTCTGAGACTGGACCCTGAGTTGCTAACTCAGGAAGATGGGACATTGTACCATCCCAGCCTTTCAGCCCTCAGCCTCCCAGCTTGGATGTAAAGTGTTCAGTGATTGCTTACCTCTGCTTACCTACAGAGATTTTAGACATACTAGTCTCATCTAGAAAACCATCAGCTAGAAGAAACTATGCCTTCAAATGGAATAACTTCTTCAAATGGTGTCAACAAAACATTTTGGACCCATTTTCTTGCGCCCTTAGCACCTGCTGAAATACTTGCGCCACCTTTTATGATTTGGGCTTTGCCACCTCTTTGGTGCAAGTGCTTCTTAGCACTATATCTGCTCACCATACTCAAGTAGATAACAAACCACTCTCTACTCATCCTTTGATATCTTGTTTCAAGAAAGATCTATGGCATGTCATGCCCCTGGTACAAAAGCCACCTGTTTCGTGGGACCCAAATGTGATCCTTTCCAAACTAATGAAGCCTCCCTTTGAGCCATTGAGGCCGGCTTCTCTAAAGAACTTGACATGGAAGGAGATGTTCCTCGTCATACTGACATCAGCTAGGAGAGTCAGAGAACTCATTCACTATCCTCTGTACATGCAATTCTTCTACAATGTTCTATGTATTCACATGAAGTTTTTGCCAAAGGTTGTCTCAGCTTTTCATATCAATCAGTCCATCATGTTGCCTTCCCTCTTTCCTATGCCCCATGCAAAAGGGCTTTAGAATAGCACCTCCAACTAATTATCTGATTCGATTCCAATAGGCTAGGACCTGCACTTGCTAAGCATACTTTGTCTAACTGGTTGGCTGAAGGCATTCATCACAGCAACACCTCAGCAGGACTGCAAGTTGGAGTCTGTAAAGGCTCATCAAATCCCACTGCCGCTCCTTGCGATCTTGGGCAAGTCACTTTACCCTCCTTGCCTCAGGTACAAAATTAGATAGTAAGTCCTCCGGGTATAGGGAAATACCTATAGTAACTGAATGTAAACCACTTTGAAGTGCCAAAAAATGAAATAATCAAATTAAAAAAAATAAATTAAAATCAAGTGAGAGCTATGGCTGCTTCCATTGCTCATCTTCAAAAAGTACCTATTGAAGATATCTGCAAAACTGCAACTCGGTCTTCCATTCATAATTTGACATCCTATAACTATCTTGATAACCTCCAAAGAATGTGTGGCACAGAAATGAGCAATCAAAGCTTTTTCTCTTGGTATGCTTTATTTACAGTGCAAATAAATTTTGTTTGACATTCACAATTCTCAGTAATTCGAACTCAAACAGGTCAGCTATCTTGAAGGGCTGCCTTTCTTTTTTTACTCATAGTCCACGAGCTGTTCTCTCCTAGAGTCTGGGGCTCTGTCAGCTATCATCTCAGCCCACATTATATCTCTGGTCCAGAAGAGATTGCCTGTACCCAGCATTCCATGTCTTAATGTATTTGTAGTCCCTGGGTATATATTGTGTCACAGACTGACAGTAAATTTGGACAAGCAGTCATGCAGAATCTTGTCTTGCTGTAGTCCACTCTCCATGGTGACAGCTAGGTTGCTGCAACCGTCAGCTTTGGATTCCCCACATCTTAAGACTAATTCAGCCTGTTTATCAATGGAAAAAGCAAGTTTGCTTACTGCAAATGGTGTTTTCTATAAATTGGATAAATTAGCCATGGAATATCCATGTGCCTTCCCAGAGAGTCGATTGCATAGCTAGATTAGCTCTGGCATAGATTGAGGAGACTTGCAAGGCAACACCCATGCAAGAATTCTCGCATTTGCTCAGTAGCTTGGAGAGATGAGTCCTTTTGATGCCATTGAATGACATCACCTGCTATCTACAGAAAACACTGTTTACAGTAAAGAAATTTGCTTTAATTCACTTTAGTTTAATAACAATTAAGCTTTTTGGTCTTTCTTTATAGTTTGTCTTTGTCCTTGTTTATTCTGATGACCTTTCTTATTCTGTCTAGTTTTGTGACTAGTTTTGTCTCATTTTTGGCCCCTAGAGTTTGTGTTCCAGAGGACAAAATGAGGAACAATGTGTGTTGGGGGGGGGGGGGGGTGTTGAGAGAAAGTAGTAGGAATTGGCTGAAAGTGGGGTAGAACTGTGCAGAATAAAAATAGAGATGTGCATTGTTTTGTTTTATCGGTTTGGGCTTCTTTTTCGGGCCCTTGTGGGAAAACTCTTTTTTTTCCCACGCTTCTTTTTGTTTTCCATGGGTCCTGATTTTCGTGTTAGCACGCACTAACGGGAGTTAGCACGCACTAACACAAACTACAAATTTTTACAAAATTTTGGAAAAATTCAGTTTTTTGGCGTCCCCGAACCATGACGAATTAGACAATTTCGTTGAAATTGTCTAATTTGTGAAAAACAAATGCACATGTCTACCAGGAATAGTTAATATTGTAATGTCAATATCAAGCAATTGTTTGCTGTTTCCAGCCCGCTTATTAGGGAATATGGCCATATCAACAAAAACTACTCTTAAATAGTTGTGCCAAACATGTTATCTATGTTCACAATATCTCTAGCAAGAGAAATTCAGGTTAGTGTTCAGAGGAGAATCAGCAGAGCAGTGTGAGAAACTTGCATGGCATCCACTCATACTTTGACTCTATTCCTTTTTCCATGCCTCAAACTTACAAATAAGAATTCATAATTTATTTTTCCTTAAGCTTGCATAGTGTTTTGTTTTTTTTTGTTTTAACTTGATTTGATATTGAAAACTATGGGGTGATACTTTATTTTGCACTATACTTGTCTTTTGTCTCTAGGATGATATGCAAATCAGAGTTTTCAATTACAATACTTTGGAGAGAGTTCATATGTTCGAAGCACATTCGGATTATATTCGGTGTATTGCTGTACATCCAACACAACCCTTCATCCTTACTAGCAGTGGTAAGAAGCTTTTCTGAATTGGTTTAGTTTTGTAAACAAATATTATCAAAGCGCGGTCACAATATGTATCAGATCAGAGGTCTATTACAATTATATTTTGATCCGGCAATTGTTTCTGTTATGTATTGCCACAGGTAACCACCTGCGCTCATGAACTCTGTCAGTTCTCCATGAGACACAGCCCAGATCCAGCCTCTTGCAGTAAAAAAAAAATAAACCCCAAAAAACCCCACATACACTTATTTAGAGCCCCCGGTTCCTGTGGCAGAATTTTTCAAGATTCTGTGGCAAGAGTTAAATTCTGTGGCTGATGTTTGAAAATTCTACAGTAATTGTGGCAGATTTCTATATTTCACAGATTCATACAAATTATGCAAAAAATTTATATTTAAGCTATATTTAAAATTTACCAATTGTAAAAACATGTTACAACTTAACTGTAAAAAGTCACTTAGTTTTGAATTGAAATACAATGCAACCATTATTTTCTGAGAGAATTCTCATCTTTCTGAGTATATGAGCTTATATATGCTGAAAATGCCCTCAGCATCAGCAGTTTGTCAGGGAGAATGGATGTGCTTGCTGGATCTAAAAAATGTGTATGCCCACATTCCTATTCACCCTTCATTGTAGGCTCTGTCGCTCCTTCAAAGTGGATTCAACCCATTACCAATACAAAGTGCTGTCGTTTGGCCTCTCAGCTGTCCCAAGAGTCTTCACCAAGTACTTTGCAGTGATGGTGGCCCACCTGCAACGTCAGGGAATACTGATCTTCTATCTGGCTCATCATGTCACCCTCAAGGGAGGCTATATTACAAAGTTGCCGACTATTCAACTGTTACAGAATCTTGGATTCCTCTTCAATTTCTAGAGGTTCAATTATAGAAACATAACAGTGATGGCAGAAAAGGACCAAATGGTCCATACAAATGGTAGTTTGTGCTGTGCCGTGTAGGTTATCCCATGCTTGTCTGTTTCCCAGACCATAAAAGTCAGGGCCCTCACTGGTTGCGTTTGAATCCAATTCCCTGTAACCCTCATGCATATCAGTTTCCCTCACTAGCCCTCATTGGTTGCTATTGAGTCCACTTCCCTGTTATGCCTTGCCAAAGCACCCCCCCCCCTTTTTTTTTGGGTAACACTTGCCTCCGGGGCATTCCACTCAAAATCAATTGAATTGGATACAGGAGGGGAAGAAACAGGACGCTTTATTTAAAGTAACCAATATGGGATATTTTGATTGCAAGCCCATCACTTCATTCCTTACCGAGCATCTGCAGGGTTTGAGCCAACAGAATTGGCAACTCATCTTTGTGAAGAAAAAAATCTGAGTAGAGTCCAATGTGGCTCCCAATCGGGTGCGATTTCTCCCTCTTCCAGAGGTGAGAGAGCCAATTCTCCATCAGAATCTCCAACGTATCATGATCCACATCCAGGGATAGCTTCCCTACAGCGTTTGCCCACCATGGCTGAGAAATGGGAGGCCTGAGCATGTGACCCCTACTTAGTAGATTGCTTCGCCTTTGGTGCAGACCCCTGCAGAAAGGTCTGCAGGCCCTGGAAAAAGTTCCCACAGGAGAAGGAAGATGGATCTATCTTGGGGCCCATAGGCCCAAACCTAGCCCTCTCTGACCTTTCTTCCGGGGATGCCTCTGCCATCGAGAACAAGGAGGGAAAAGAACTGAGCATTGCCTCGCCTCACATTCTGTTCTCCTCTCGAGACATCAGAGGCCAAGGGGATGTCCCAACATCAGCAAAATCTCTAGAAGCCAACTCTCCTTGAGCATTTAGACAGCATTGACACAGGCGTAGAGAGAGCGAAGGCTGGAGTGCCCTCGGATGGCAAGCCTCACAGGTAGCAAGGCACTTAGACTTGTTCCTCCCTGGTGCCTAGCTCTCCTGAACTTCAGTTACAAATGGCCTCTTGCACGCGCATCTCCAAGGATGTGCGCAAATACACGCTCATGTCCAGATCACGATCGTACGTGCACAAATATGTGCACAAGTCTGGGTCACAGCCGAACATGCACCCATGCAAAAAACGCATTCAATTTGGGCCGCGGCTGTACACACACTTGTGCACTCGCGTCAAGAAACTGCCACACGGCGAAAATGCGCGCACATGTCTATGTGCTGCCGTGGCTTACCACACAGCTGACCAAAGCCTGCCTGCATGCACGTTCAGAGTGTTTAGGCCTGGATCTGCAATAACCGGACCCAGAAATCTCCAAAAGCTTGAAGAGCTTTTTTTTTTTTTTTTTAATAGCTCAGGCCTCTTAACCGGCCAAGAATACCTGGAGACTGAGAGGCAGCAACCCCTGCTTCATTAAATAAGTTTTGAGCATAAGCAAAATGAAATCAGAAGAAAACTTCTGCAAATTACCTGGAACATGAGCCAGAAACTCCTCCTCAATGTTAAAGCCTCTCTACGCCTCCGTGGGACGGAACCGCTGGTGATAACTGAAGAGATTCCCTTGTCTCTCCTGCTGATGCAACCAACACTTAGGGAATTGAAAATGGCCACCATTCCCATGCTGACAGGCAAAGCCTCAGGCTCCAGTCAGGCACTGGGCTCCCCTGAAGTGCCTTCCCCACCAGGGATGCACACCAGACACAGACTATTTAGTCATGACTGCAAATCTGCACAAGAACGGCACTGACAGACGCACGCCATTACCACATGGCCCAAGCAATGCTCTGCTAATGCTCCCCTGATTACCTGAGCTCAGGAAACACCCGCGTGACCAGCTCTGCAGCAGCGATCAAGGCTTCGACTGACTGGCACAGCTATTCATTGCAAGGAAATATTGTTATGCTCCCCATTCACTGTTGCTTTTATTTATTTATTTAAGCAAGCTTTTTTTTTTTTTTTTTAAGCATCTACTGTTGTCATTTGTCCTGGTACAAAGGACAGAAATACTATACTTCCCTATGCAGAGGAACCAATACTGTCTCATGGGGGATGAGGGATCTGGACCACCAGATGCGCACCCCCACGGAATCTCAGAGCGAGATGCCATCAAGGGTCACCAACCTTCTGCTTGTCCACCTCAAACCAAGGGGATGGCCTCACCAGAACTTAACAAACCCTGGAAAGAACTGGAGATCTTTTTCTGCTATTTTTTTTTTTTTTTTTTTTATAAACTCAAGACTGTAGGTTCTATGCCATCAGCCATCTGCTGAAGACCGAGAAATACTGAGCAACTGCAGGAGGCACACTAGGTTATGTAGCATTGTCAGTAAAACTTTCTCTTTATCTGCTAGCAGGAAGGCAAAACCCAGGAGTCTGGACTGATTTGGGTATATACAGGAAAGAGAATAAGGGAGGTAAATAAATGGTATGCTTTTGCAGAGCACAGTTTCTATACAAGAGACACATGATATATTCCTAATATTGGTTTAGTAGCTGCACATTGTGTATCCATGGTGCTTCGAATGGTTTTTGCATTCTCTGACACAGATTTTTAATGTGAATGAAGATTTTTTTCCGTCTAGCAGGGCATATTTAACAGCATGAAAATAAACATAAATGGCATTGAAAGCAAGAATGGTATAATTAGCGCTTAAATAATTATTATAATTTTTCAGATGACATGCTTATCAAGCTGTGGGACTGGGATAAGAAGTGGACATGTTCTCAGGTATTTGAGGGACACACCCATTATGTTATGCAGATTGTCATAAACCCCAAGGATAACAACCAGTTTGCCAGTGCCTCTCTGGACAGAACTATCAAGGTAATGTATAAAGTTTGAAACTATTAGATATTAAATGTATTTCACGTCATATAGTTTATTTTATTTGTTCCTTTATTTTCAATAAATATATAAATATGATGTCCATGCGTTTTGGTTTTTTTGGGGGGTTTTTTTGTATTGCCCCTTAGTTTTTCATAGTTGATCTTCTGCATTTTTATCTCCTTGCCAAATCTGAAAATCTTTTGATATGAACCTTGAGGGGGTTTATATTGGGATAAAAATTTACCTGCAACATATGGCATTTTCATTTTGAGGGGGATTGGGAGTATTGTGTGAGCAGTGATCCAAGCACATCATTCAGTTCTTTTTGCAAGATTTCCCTCAACTCTGAAAATCTCCTTAGTTTCATAATCCTCTGTAATTGCAGGTCTGGTTTCCCCAATAGGTAGAATAGAAGCGTGGGCCTTTAGCTGGCCAGTTTCATCAATTGTACTTCTTGACCATAAGGTTTACATGCCTTCTCCCTAGTCCAATCACAAAAGTAGATTACTTTCAAGATGTGGAGGGAGAATAGAAAGCTTTCTCATACCTACATCTGTCATTTATGTTCAGGGTGTAATTACTGCCTAAAGTGAAAATCTCTACTTCTGCTATGCTTTTGGCAATGTCGGAGCTTTGGCGCACTGGATAAGATAATTACTGCTAGATTTTTCTGTATATTCAGCCCAAAAGCCTACATTGCCTTAGGCATTCTAGGGCTAAAACAGTATCCCTGGAATTGTAAATATCTTTAAGCCCAGTAGGAAATCACAAACTTGCTACTGTCAGTCTTAGTGCAAGATACTGTATATATATATTTACAATTGGACTGAATATCCTCTTTCAGGTGTGGCAGCTTGGATCTTCTTCACCTAACTTCACTTTAGAAGGCCATGAAAAAGGAGTGAATTGTATTGATTACTATAGTGGAGGTGACAAACCTTACCTCATTTCTGGAGCAGATGATCGCTTGGTTAAAATATGGGACTATCAGGTACAATATGAAATCATTATGGTCCTTGGAGTAATTTCGGCTACACTAACCCAGTTTTCCCCCAACAAACTATAAAGCTAAAATAGATTGTATAGACTCTCAAATGGAACAAATACTTTTTGAGTTATTTTCTTAATGGCTTAGCGGTCTCCAAGAGAATCTCCCCAGCAGAGCCAATAGTTTAGTTGTGTGTTCCCTCAGAGGTTCCCCTATGGACTCCAGAGGGATTAGAGGGCAGCTGGATTTGTGGATTTAGAAGCATTTACCAAGATGTTGGCAAAACAAAGTATTTGTTTATCTACCTTTGTGGGTGTATAGCACTCTCTTCTATCCTCAAACAGAATTTCAACATCAGTGACAGGGTGCAGCTGAAATGGCTTTATTTTTTTTTTTAACTTTTATTATAATTGTTTGTGTATCAAAACAACATCCTGAAATGAAGACTACTTCAAAAACAATCAACAAATTACTGTGTTTTAAGAGCTCCTCCACACCAAACAAAGCTCAGTGTAATCTATATATACATATCATTATGTAGGTCAATAAACATGATATACAATTATTTTAAAAAATGAGCACCACTCAGAAACCATTCATTGGAAAATTGTTAAAAATTAAAAATAAAAAAAAAAGTTTAATGTATGCTGATGACAGTTTAATGGAAGACCTCAGTAGATGTTTAATTGAGAGAGGATGCCATTTGATTAGAGATCCTGCCTCAGTACTCTGTTTAGACAGGATTTGTGGAAGGCATAAAGGGGGGTGGGGAGTGAACATGGGTTTTGAAATGCTTTTTTAGCGCAGCACTTCAGCTCAAGTGACTCAGAGCCAGGTTGAAGTGCTCCTCGTGGCTGAATGTCATTAAAATGCTTAAACATGTTCCCAGAGTGGCTCAGGTGAAATTCTCAGATAATGGGGCTATTTCACATTGGGGCTTTTTGGCTGAGATTCGAAAGTTGAAATGGGAAAGATTTTTATAATGCTGCACATCTTGTTTCCAGTCTCAAACTCTAAAAGCTATTATGATACAGATTTCTGCTTCTTTTCATTTTCTTCAGTGAACTCTGAATCAAATAAAATTTTACTTACCAGACTCTATCTGAAAGTTTTAACAATGAGAATTTTATTGAAATAAAAAGAAACTGTGCTGTTAGGAAATGAAAGATAAGAGCTCTTATAAATAAAATATTATGCTAAATGACTTTTGTGCTTAGCCTTGGATAATATTCCAGTGTATATCATCAGGGTGGAAAATGTCCAGGTGCCTAAAAATTAATTTCTGGTTCTGGCCTGGGTTTAGAACAGAAGAGAGCTACCTCTCCTCTGATAGGCCTGAGATGAGCTGCTGCAGCCTGGGGCTTCATCTTCTTTTCTCAGGCAAAAGGCTGGAGGTGGGAAGAGAGACTTCAGGAGTAAAGAATAAAACATTTTGAAACATAAAGTAAATACAAATAGATGACAAAACAAATTGAAAACAAGCAAAAGAAAATATCAAACTAATAAAATAAACATAAAGCAAAAAACAAAAAAAAAAAAAAAAAAAAAGCAAAGATGAGAAATGAGCAAAAATGCAAAAACAAATCTGAAATATAAACAAAACAAGAAAAACATTGTTGCCCTAGTTCAAAAATGTTTTTTTGACTAGCATCCAATTTTTCAAATTATTTTTCTTCCGCTGTACAGTTTGCCTGGATCCTTTTTATCATCAAAATATTGTTTGAGATGATTAAAGTATTCCATGGGCATTACCTTTATAAGTCTGTTTTTGAATTAAATCACATTTGAATTCTGAAATTGTCCAGGAATTGTCATCTACTGGGTAGAGAAATGAATTAGAAGAGAGTTCCCGGGGCTTGTCAGTTCAGATGCTGTTCTCACTCTGACCTATATCACAGGGAGGTTAAGTAGCTGTCCAACTCTGTACAGAATCTAATTGGGTGGTGGTAATAAGAACAGTGCAACAATGTTTCTTTTCGATGCCACCTCTGAAACGTCTGCAGATGAAGGACCAAAACTGATATGTAGACTCTTTATCTTAGAGATAGATGGTTTGTTTTTGGAACATTATAACTGTGAAATACATTGGATGAGAGATGATTGCCGGTAAATTTGTTACTCAAGTTACAGATAATTCAAAATACCACAGCAAGAATAATTACTGGAAGTACTAGAAGAACTTCTGTGAAGCCATTGTTATTTGGCTTACACTGGCTCCCAGTGAACATGTGCTGTAAATTTAAAGTTTTATTGCTTACCTTTAAAAGCTTGAATGGCTCTTGTGCTCTAGATCTGAAAGGGAAATTTAAAATAGTATGAGGCTAATAGGAATTTGTGATCAAAAAAAGGCTATTCTTTTGAATTACCGAGTGTTGAAACTTTTCATAGGAAGTGATTGCAAAACCGCTCGTTTGCAGCAGGGATTCCAGCATTATGGAACTTACTTCCCCTGGGTCTAAAGGAAGAGAAGGATGGTTCAGAATTTCGTAAAAACTTGAAAACATGGCTTATGACAGTGGCTTTTAATGACTAGTTTAATCATGATGGCAGTGATAAGATGCAGATTGGTAACTGGCCCTCTCCTTGACGTTTTGATGTCATATAGTTCAGTATGTCGCGCTCTGCTGGATTATTAGAGTAAAATATAATTGTTTTATGATTAGTTTTTTAAATTGTGATGATTATTTTGTTTTAAATTTATCTTGTAAATCGCTTTGTCTGGAAGGCGATTCATAAATGATTTAAAATAAATATAAATACAAATTATTGTTCTTGATTTTTGTCATCTGCTCTTAATTTTTTTGTGAAGGGTGTATTTGTAAAAGCAGTTGCTTTCTTTTTCAGAATAAAACTTGTGTACAGACTCTGGAGGGACATGCTCAGAATGTATCCTGTGTCAGTTTCCACCCTGAGCTGCCTATCATTATCACAGGCTCTGAAGATGGTAATTTTCCCTTATATAATGCTTAATAATGCGTGGTCTGTTTTTGTAATTTTTAAAATGTATTTATTTATAATCCGCTCAAAGCAACAAGCTCTTAGAGCGGATTACAGCAAGGGATTAAAACGTATATAGAGGTTAAAATACACTAAGGGCCAGATTTTTAAACCTTCACGCGGGCGTAGATTTGTGCGCGCAACCCGGCGTGCAGAAATCTACGCCCGATTTTATAACATGCGCATGTAGCCGCACTCATGTAATAAAATCCGGGGTTGGCGCACGCAAGGGGATGCACACTTGTGCACCTTACGCGCGCCGAGCCCTAGGGGAGCCCCGATGGCTTTACCTATTCCCTCCGCGCCCCCCCCCCCCCCGACCTTTGCTGGCGAAGTTGCGCCTGCCTCTGGGCAGGCGTAGGTTGCGCGCGCCGGCACGACCGTTGTGCTGGAGGCCTCGGCCCCGGCTTGGCCACTCCCTGCCCAGTTTTTCAAGCCCCGGGGCATACGCGCGTCGCCGGGCCTATGCAAAATAGGCTCGGCGCGCGCAGGAGCAGGTTTTCGGGGTTACGGGCGTAATATATGCGCGTAACCCTTTGAAAATCCCCCCTAAATATTGTAATACAAAAAATAGCCAAGACAAACATTTAACATGAAATAATAAAACAGAAATGTGATATCTCAGATCGAATGTCGGGATATAAAAATAAATAAATAAATAAATAAATGAAAATAGCACCGCATGAAATTAAGTCAGTGTAAATACAAATGAAATGATGAGGCTAAACTCATTATAAAACATTGCTAAACAAGATAAGGGAAGATATGCTTAATTATATAAATGAGCCAAGTCCAGTTCATCTTTCAGCTCTTGAAGAAGCCATTCCACTTCACTGATCCCATAATACAGAACATTTTTTTAGTAGCTTGATGACAAGCTTTAAAAGAAAGAGCTATTAGTAAGGACTTCCCAGCAGATCATAATTTCTGAGAAGGACAATATGCAGATAACAATTCCTTTAAATATTTAGGTCAGTCCTTTTGCAGTGCCTTAACATAGAAACATGACTGCAGAAAAAGACCTTATGGCCCATCCAGTCTGCTAATCCATCCAATTAATTTAGCATTATAATTCTCATCACCTACTTAGAGATCCCCTGTATTTATCCCATGCTTTCTTGAATTCAAATACTGTTTTTGTCTCAATCAGTTGCATTGTGAGACTGTTCCACACATCCACTACCCTCTCTTAAAAGACCAGTACCAATACCTTGAATTCAACCCCAAAACCTACTAGGAGTCAGTTCCTTCAACAACAAAAAAAAAATCACATTTACAACCAATGGATCAACTTGCAGCTAAGTTCTGAATCAGCTGCAATAGACACAGCCGACTTTTAGGAGCACAACATTAGAGTAATCCAACGAGTTTAAAACTAACACTTGGACTACAGTATGGATCTAGGACCCTGACAGAGCATATTTAAGTCTGCACACCAAATGTAGCTTGAGGCACCAAAAATGGATTCAACAACATCCTAAATCATGTACTTTCGGCAGAAATGGGTAAATCTCTCTCTTCAGCTGAAGGCCCTGCAAATCAGCAAGCATAATATATTGTGAGAGGCGTCCTGCCGCTGGAAGTCTAAACTCTCACTGGAATTCAACTGAAATAGCATTACTGTATCCATGATCACTTCCTTGCAGTTTTAAAGCAGCAGAACAAGCACACATCATTAGAGGTAATAAGTATTATCACTAAGATTGGGAGGGGGGGATGCTAGAGGACCAGTTCTAAAATGGCTGCATAATTCTTTTCTTCATGCCTCCCATGGCCTATTTATGTCTCCCCATTATTTTGGTGGAACACTAATGTACAGTTTGTTCTCACCTGGCTTCCATTGCGATTTCTGTTTTTGGCTCAATTGCTCGAGGGAGCCTTGAGTTTGCTAGCCTGCATTATGGCGCCAAGGCCTGTTCCCTGCTGGAAGCATTGCCCAGATCCCCTGGAGTGCAATTGCTGTGCTGAGAGTCTGAAGCAGCGAGTTTGCTGGCCTGTTGGGCAACGTGGAAGCCTTCCAAGATGACATGCTGCTTGTGTGTGGTCCCAGATTTACCGGGATCCATCATCATCATCAGTTCCTTGGAGTATGGAACTCCATGCCCTTGGAGTTAAGGTTACAAAGAGAAAACAAAACCTTTAGAAAAAATTTAAAAACCTGGCTCTTTAAACAAGCTTTTCAAAAAGAGAAGGGAGAATAGAAACCAGGGAAGTGCAAGGTATGAATAACTGAACACCAACACACGGCAGTAATCACTAAGTGTGTAGTTTTTGTAGTTGATAGTACATCACTAAAGGATAAGTTACAATTATAAAGCTAGTTTTGTACTCTAAACAGATAGAGAGACCTGGACATGATTTATCACATTTAACAATTAATATTGATAACAAACTTTGTTACTGAACCTTATGGCACCTGTGTAATCTGACAGATTTTAGCATCATTAATATTATGTGCCTTATTGTAAACCATTGTGACGGTGCCTATCTTAACGACGGTATAGAAAAGATTTAAATAAATAAATCAGTAAAACTGTAGCAACACATTTGTTGTCCTGCAGTGAGAAGGCCTTCCCCACCCCCACCCCCATTCTCATCCCAGTCTTCCTTGTAGAAATGTTTGCAGTCTCAGAAAGTCACACTAATGCAATCCCAAGAAAAGACATGACATGACACTGTTGTGAGCAGTCTATGGGGCAAAAGCTTCCTTGCCTGCAGACAGGCCACCAACATTGCCACTTCCCTCTGTGGTACTGAAAGCAAACAAAAACATTCTCTAATAGAGAATAAGACCAAGAGTCAAGGACTGTGATGCAAAATTTATCAGTTCTTCCTAAATTTCCAATTTTTCCACTTACCATCAGAGAAAAAAGGAAAAACCATTCCAAAATTTGTCCTTTTTTCCAGAGCTGTGCACATCATTTTGCAGCCTCATTACAACTCATTGCCTATCCCCTCACCAAATACAGAATAACTGACCACAAATTAGAAAGAGAAACATAAAGCAAAAGCTGAACTGGTAACCCCAAGAAGCCAGACTCTGCTTGCAGTATAGCACCAGAAAAATATTGAAATATTCAGCTGCACATTTCCCAAACATGACACAGAAAAATCAAATTCTTCACACTTCCCATCTCTGAGAAACAGAAACAGCACCTTGCTTTCCTACCCTCCTGGACCCCAGCTGTCTTGCTCTCCAACCCTTTCTCCTCTCCCAGACCTCCTAGTCCTCTCTCCCCTCCCAGCCAGACTCATTTGCAGTGCAATAATGCAAAAACAATTACCATTCTTCATAAAATAAAATCATGAAATATGTCATATTAGTAAAACTAATAAAAACTAGTTCAAAAAGGATGACAAATAGCATCTTAAAAGTAAGAATAAAACCAAATTGAAACATTTCCAAAAAATGAATAAAATATTTTAAAAACAGCAGATAAATCAAATACCCAATAATTAAAACTAATAAGAAGAAAAAATGTTCCCATTTCCATACCTGGGTATGTTTGTTTTCCAGTCACCCTGAGATTGCCCTGGATTAATGGAGGGGAGGCAGGAGAGGAGGGAACACACACAAACTTTCTCCTCTCTCATATACGACACACGTTCATTCACACTCATGTACCCTTCTAACCTCTCCTTTTCACTCCCTCTCCTACTTCCCCACTCCCCCTTTCCTTCCTTTTCACTTCTGTCAACCAACCCCTTTCCCTCACCTCCTGTCTCACCACCATCCCCCTTCCCTTTCTCTCCTCCTTCCCATCTTGCCACTCTCATTCTCTTTTCTTCCCTTTACTTCCCTCATTCATAACCCTTCCCTCTTAGTCACAACCTGCCATATGACTTGCCCATCTCCCAGTGGTCCTAGTCTTCTTCCTGTTGGCCAGGTACAGGAAGCCTGCTGGGAGGTCATCATTTGGGCCACCGCTAGGCATCTAGTGCCTAGCTTCCTTTTTCTTGAACACATGCTAACTCCCTCTCTCTCATAAGCACATGCTCTCAAACACAAGCATACACACAGGCTCTCACATAAACACTCCCTCTCTCTCATACACACATACTCCCTTTCTCTTATGTACACATGCTTGCACAAATGCCTCTCTCTCTCATATGCACAGGCTCCCTGTCTCTCATACTCATGCTTCTTATCTCTCACACACACACTTGCACTCCCTCTCACCCAGGCCTCTTCCTCTAATGGAATCTGAAGGGAAGGGTCCCATGGCTGCCTCCTTACTCAGGCTCCGCACGGCCCAGGTTTTGATTGCCAGAAGGTTGAGGTGTGCCATGCGGCCCGCAGCCTATAAATTGATTTTGACCGCTGTTGGGTTGGGGTTTGCCGGTGGTCCGATGGACCGGTCCTTTTCTTTGGTGCTAGTGAGTTTGGGACGCCAGCTGCCCAACAGACCAGTTCTTTGCCATTGCAAAAGGATGCCTCTGCTCCTCCTAAAGCATGCGGTCTGACAGCACTTTTCTGTCTTCCTTCCGAATAGGGCCCAGCCATGTGACATGAGATTTCATCTGGGCCTGCTTTTGCAGCAGAGCTTGGAGTTTTCAGGAGAGTTTCCAGGCGCTGAAAAAAAACATACAAAAAAGGACTCAAAGGGGCCCCCTGCCCCTCCTCTTCTCTATGCCACTGTGGTCATTAGAACCCAAAGGCTCAACTTAAGTGTTGGTGGCCGTACAAGTGAAGACTCCTTTCAAGTCTCTCTACCTTAGGTGCCTCAGCTGCCGCCTGTTGGGACCTTAGGCTGTACTTACACAACCCAAGTGACAGCAACTCCGCAAGTGGCTCCAAACTCACATCTGATTGTAACACTTGAGGCTCAGGATGCTCTATCATCTTTGCGTAATGGCAAGTCTCATGATGAGGCCAGTTTCTCTTTATTGTTTTATAAAACATTCTCTGACTTTTACTTCCAGGTTAGCAGCTTTGTATAAGGTATTTTGACCAGAAGCTGTCTTTCTTGTTCTTCTCTGTTGGTCTCTATTTCTGTTATAAATAAGAAGGGAAAAAACCCTATTGAATGCAGTTCTTATAGACCATCTCCCTTCTAAATTATGACTGTTTCTAGCTAAGGTTTTGGTGTGTTGGGCAGAATGGGTTTTGCCTTTGTTAGTACATAGAGATCAAACTGGTTTTATTAGGAGTAGACAAGGGGTGGAGATAACATCAGATGCACATTGGATTTATTGCATTTTGTGCAGAGTTCAGAGGGTGAAGCTTTGTTAATCTCTTATCTCATTTACATAAGTCATAATTCCATGAAATATCTAGGGATTATCATTTTTGACTGACTGGAGAAACATTTAGTATTTGAATTATTTACCTAGCAAAGTTCAAAATATTCTTAAAGTATGGAGACGCATGCAATTTTTTTGATTTGGCAGTAAGGTTACTATCGAAGTGAATATTCTTCCTAGGTTTATATTTGATTGATATGCTGCCTACCTGTGTCCTTGACATCTTTAAGAAATTTTAAAAAATCAGTCTCATGTTTTATATGGCAAGTAAAAAAATCTAGAGTTGGCTTTCATGATTTAGTCCAGGCAGAGGGATATAAAGAGGGCCTTGAGCTTCCTGATTTTAGAGTTTATCATTGGGCTAGGCTGTTGAAGAGTATTGCATTCTGGATAAATGATTTTCTGGAAAAGCATTGGATTCCGATGGAAAGGGAATTTGCTCCTGGAAAAAATGTTGCCATTCCTCTCTGGGCCTCTTCTAGGTCGAAAAAATGTCTTCGTATAACTTATTTCTCCAATCTTGGATGTTTGGTACTGTGTGTCAACTACTAGGATGCTCTCTTCCTTTCCTTCTCTTTCTTCACATTAAAATAACCCTGAATTTTCTTCTCATTTTTATAATTTCACTGTATGGTCCTCAGGTGACCTTAGTAGAGGGGTCGGCTGTTTGGCAATAATTCCTTTTTGTCTATTCAAGCTATTCAGGAGTGAAGCAGTCTACCTAACCCTCCAGTGTTCCAATATTTACAGCATAAGGGGTGGACCATGCAAGCTTTTATAAAGTCAAAATATTGCAAGGGATTAACTACCTATGGAAAAAGTGCTCCTCAATGCTTTTAAAAACACAGCTTAATTTCTATTTATAAATTGTTGATTGTGGCTGAATCTAAAGCACTTGATGCCCTCAAGGAAGTGCGGAATAAGAATTGGGGATAATATTATTGGAAGAGGACTGGAAGGTAGTTTATCTTAGGCTATGTAAAGGGAACTCTATTAACACATCTATTCAAGAGTCTGGATACAATTTTTTTTTTCATTGATACTGTACTCCTGTGAATTTACATAAGATGGTGTTTAAAAGGGACCCATTTTGTTGGAGGTTTGTGGGTAGAGGTTCCTTTTTACATGTCTGGTGAGTGTGCCCCATTGTTATAGCATTTTGCTCAGAAGTGATTTTATGGATTTATAAGATTGGATCCTGCAATTATGCTTTTAGGACTTAATTTTGAGGTCTCATTATGTTATTTCTGCCAGGCCCCCTACATTAATCCTTCCAAACCTTCTATTTCCCTTTAGTTTGAAAATGTATGGTATTTCTATGCTATGGAGCTGTTGACTCAACAAGTGAAGGATTCTTATCCTGACGTTGCTAGAATTTGGAAGCCTTTTCTAGACTCTGCGGGGTACAGGAGGAATGGATCCAGTTTAAGTGCACTTGTGGTTCCTGCTAATCTTTATTTTTGGCATTTTCCCCTTCTGTTTTTCGTACCCATATAGCTATGGGAAAAGGTGTAGTTATTTCCTGCAGTGCTGCCGATGATTATGTGTAAAACATCACCCGCAGCGCTGCCGGGACATAACCCAGCCCACACTTCTCCCCTTTCCTATTTGAATTGTACCACCACAATGCACCGGTGTCACGTGCGGTAGGGTGTTATCGCACGCAATAAGTCCACATCATGGTTTGATGAATGACCCTGATAGAATGGAAAAATGAAATTAAACCTCACCAAGAGAAGACACAGGAGAATCAGTAAGTACATAGGTGCATATTTTGAAGTCTCTGGCTGGTACTGTTGCAAGATCATTGAAGCATTGCAAACTAATTACAAAATTATAATTGCTTGATAAGAATTGTATTTTCTTGTTTTATTCATTTTTAATCATTGATATTTTTCACCTTTTTAAAAAAAAACTTAACTAATTCCTTCAGCTCTACCCTTCAACCTCTGGGTTAAATATGGGTTGCATCATCTTAATAAAATGTATGCAATGAATTTCTTTTATAAGACAACACTGGTGACAGAGAAAAGATAACCTTACAATATTTAAGGATATATAACATTTGAGTACATGTGATTATAAGGGCATTTTATTTGCAGGTACTGTCCGTATTTGGCATTCAAGCACATATCGGCTAGAAAGTACACTGAATTATGGCATGGAGCGGGTGTGGTGTGTAGCCAGTCTGAGAGGATCCAATAATGTGGCTTTGGGATATGATGAGGGCAGCATAATCGTCAAGGTTCGTAATCCTTTATGAAACTAAATTTGTTGGCAGATGGCCTCTTGTTATTGGGATCTGACTGTAATGCTAAGGCAGTAGTCTCAGTTCTGTAGATGAAAGGAAAGAGGAGAATGGTGTTGGGTTATTGACTGAGATATGCCTGTGTGTGCATCCAAGAACATAAGCAGATGCAGTGAGAGGCCTTAGGCTAGTGATGAGGAAAGGATTAGTTTATCCAAACAGAAATCCAGCATGCAAGATTTACTGTTTGACATGAGGCTTTCCGTCTGTGTGAACACATTCCAAAGTGAAAATTGCAGTGACTGCAATTCAGAGTTATGTAGTACTTTTATGACTGGCTCATATTTCAAATATCACTTCCCAGTTCATCTGTAGATCCATGAGTATGGGTACAGTTATTCCTGGGTAGGAGCCATTAACCACAACCATGTTCCAGAGAATAAGTAGATACTCGCTTTGGGCCACTATTGTATCTCTTTATCAAACTGTTACATCTGGGTATAACAGCTACTTCAAAGCATCTCCTTAAATTTGAGTCTTGGTGACTTCCTTAATAGAACGAGCTGACAGGAGGGAATGAGGAGAGCCTTCACATTTCTTGTCAGTGTTGTGACCTTGCTTAGGAGTTTTAGTATTAATTGGCTTGGTGGATGGTATCTTTCTGTTTATTCCCGAACCTGGATTTGTCTGCTCTGTCATGTAGGCGTCAGTTGCTGAGCTGCTGTTGCACTTATCTGACCTTTGTTCTGCTTCTCACAGAATCCTGTTTTTCTTTCATAGCTTGGTCGAGAAGAGCCTGCTATGTCCATGGATGCTAATGGAAAAATAATTTGGGCTAAACATTCTGAAGTTCAGCAGGCCAACCTAAAAGCGATGGGAGATGCTGAAATCAAGGATGGAGAAAGACTGCCATTGGCAGTGAAAGATATGGGAAGCTGTGAGATATATCCTCAGACCATTCAGCACAACCCAAATGGACGGTAATAAGCATTATAAACCTCTAGAAAGAGAGAATTTCAACAATAAAAAATTGCTAGCTGATACACTCAGGGTACCTATTGCTATGTCTCAGTCAAAATGAGTAATTTTCTTTAAAAGAGAATTTTAAAAAGAGTTTGGATTTCATATTTGGATAGTAAAAGGTTCAAAAGATGACAAACATATTTCTTAGAGTCCAGTTAGACGAATTCAGAACAAGTGGGTTTTGCACCTCTACCAGCAGGTGGAAATGGAGCAAACAGATGTCACAGTATATATACCACTGCAGCGACATCAGCCTGCCAGTATTCTACATCTCCAGCAGATTGTGGGCATGCATCTCCACACTGGGGATTGCTTCAATTTGAAAAGAACAAATAAGGAAAACTAATTCGCCCTGCTGTCCTGCAGCGATACCAAATGGTCCCTCCCCCAGCTGAGAATTCCTGAGATGATTTCCATGGTCCCTCAGAGGTGTGCCTTGGTCCAGTAGCTGGTTTTCAGCCGCTGTGGCCTTAAGTGTTTAAACAGCTGAAAGGCAGCAGGTGCAGGAAGCTGAGTGTAGTGGGGACAGCTCATGCCCTCAGCCCCACAGCCGGAGACCGTCTATGTACTCAGCCAGGTAAGGCTGAGCTCAGGCAAGTTCCAAAATAAATAAATAGCGCTGGCACAAGTCAGTGTGCACTCCAGGCTGAGATGCCCCAATAAGATAGGCAAAGAGAAAGTCACTTAGGCGCCTATATCTAAGAAACCTATTTGACCTGCAGCATGCTCATTGGCGACCAGAGGCGTGTCTAACTTTTTATTTTTTATTTTTTTTAAAGATGTCCAAAAATTAGGCGTTCCTAGGATAGGCACCATAAAAACATAAGCGCACAGCAACACTCAATATAATACAGAGACAGAGAAAGGAAGGTTTTTTTGTGTACGGCTTCCTCCTTCCCCTGGTCTCCATGCTTGGCACGCCATTCCAACATTGGGGTCCGCTCTGTAGGAGGTCAAGGGACATGGGCAGCCTGGTGGGTTAAGCAGCCTTTGTAGGCTAGTCCCCGCTCTGAAGCTTTTTCGCGCGCTTTCTTTAGGATGCTCTCTACAGGATTGTTGGTTTGGTGTGTACGTCTGGCTATGTGTCCAAGTTGTGCATCCAGTTTTTGAACGCTTAGGCGGGCCTAGTAGTCTGTGCATCCAAGTTAAGCGGCGCCTTAAGTGGCCGTCTGCTTACCTGTATGCGCAAGTTGAATGTTGCTGTGTGCTTACGTTTTTATGGTGCCTATCCTAGGGACGCCTAATTTTTGGACATCTTTAAAAAAAAAAATAAATAAAAAGTTAGACACGCCTCTTGTCGCCAATCAGCGTGCTGCCGGTCAAATAGGTGCCTATATCTAAGAAACCTAAGTGACTTTCTCTTTGCCAATCTTATTCGGGCATCTCAGCCTGGAGTACACACCGACTTGTGCCACTGCTATTTAAAGGCTCAGGGAGATTTATCTTCCTCTGACTTCACTAAGCCTGGTTCTTCCCAGCCAGATGTAGGTCTGGGTAAAGACAATTCAGGTGGGCTCCTGATTTTGGAACTCCCCTAACTGGTTTGTCAGCAGGGGACGGTGGCTCAGTGAGTGCACCTAAGGTACCTCCTGGTGGAATTTTCCAGGGATTGCTCTCTCTAATGCTTCCAGAGCAGAATTGCAAGTAGAAACCTTGCCTGGACCTGCTGTTAAGTGCCGGAGTACTCCTGGAGTGGCTGCACACAGTCCAATAGAGATCCGAATAGCACGGATGACGCCGATCTGACTCTTTTTTGAGGATGGTGAAATTCCTACTGGACTAAACTTGGAAACATAGAAGTGACGGCAGAAGAAGACCATCCAATCTGCCCAGCAAGCTTTCACACTTATTTTCTCATACTTATCTGTTATTCCAACCGCTGAGTTCAGGGCCCTTATTGGAAACTTTTTGATTCTAATTTCCTTCCACCCCAGCTATTGATGCAGAGAGCAGTGTTGGAGCGCTCTGCATAAAACATTAAGCCTTATACTTCAAAGTGAAGTATAAGGCTTAATGTTTGAGGGCAGTAACCGTCCTATCGAGCAAGTTACCCCAATGTTTGTATACTCATACTGCTCAGATCGGTGCCTTGTTAGATGTTGTCTGGATGTAAATACTATTTCTTCATTCCCTCCCAGTTGACTAGAACCATATAGGACTATGTGACAGTTCTTTCACAGAGATGAGGTACCAACTCTGTTTTCTCAGACTTGAAAATGCTCTGGGTTCCTGGGGCAGATTCTGTGTCTGAGCCAAAGAGAAATCCCATTTTGGTTTCCTTGCGTAAAGCAGTGATGGAGGCCATTGAAGAATTGATTGATCTTGAGTGGAGTGCCCCAGAGGCTAGTTTCAGAAAGGGTCAGATTTTGGAAGGCCTATACCCCCTTGTATCCAGTGGTGGTAGAGCATTTTCTGAAAGTAGATGCTGTGCAGTCTCCAAATGGGCCACTATTCCTGTGGAAGGAGGAGCAGCTTTAAAGGATGTTTCATGATAGAAGGATTGAAAGGCAATGACTTTGCAAATAGCTTCGTTATTTCCTGGTGGCTTGCTCTTGTTTACTTCTCTCCCAAGTGGTTGATGACTCTGGGGTGAATTCCAGGACCGTTATGAAGCCAGCGGCAGATGCAGGCTGCGATGTGGTCTGCACCTCAGCCAGAGGGGTGGCTTTGGTAATAGCAGCCAGGCGACCGTTATGGTGGAGAAATTGTTTGACTGATGCGACCTCCAAGGCTTACCTCATAAAATTGCTCTTTAAAGGCTCGTTCTTATTTGGGAGCAGGTTGAAGAAACTGGCCAGTAAGTGGGACGAATCACTGGTGTTCAATTACCAAAGGATAAGAAGCAGATGCTACTCTCCTTTAGCATAAGAGTCATGCTAGGGGATCCAAGCGTTTTCGACCCTATAGAGAAGCGACCTTTCAGAAGACTTGACCTTTTGGTAGGTCTCAGTCCTTTCATTCCAGACAGTGCAGAAGGGGCACAGGCATGGGTAGTGAATCCTCCCGAGCCTTCCAATGAAGGTTTGCTGACCCACCCCCAGGAACAGAGGAGGTAGGGGGATGCTTCTCTCTCTTCTATCAGAAATGGGTCGAGATCACATCTGATCAATGGGTCCTGGAGGTGATACGAGAAGGTTATGAGCTAGAGTTTTGCAGTAGTCCTTGGACGTGTTCATGGTCTCTTCTTGCCACTCCCTGCAGAAAAAGCAGGCAGTGGAGGATACATTGGCAAGGCTCCTCAGTCTGAGGGCTGTGATTCCAGTGCCCACGTCTCAAGAAAATACAGGACGATTATTCAATTTATTTTGTTGTGCCCAAGAAAGAGGGATCCTTTCATCCCATTCTGGATCTCAAAGATGTCAACCAACATTGGTGGGTGACGCATTTTTGCATGGAGACCTTGCGCTCAGTGATAATGGCCATGCAGATGGGGGAATTTCGGACCTCTTTGGACCTGTCAGAAGCATATCTTCACATTTCCATTTGACTAGAACATCAAAGGTTTCTGTGATTCCCAGTTCTGGGATGCCATTATCAGTTTCAGACACTGCCTTTTTGATTTAGCTACCACTCCCAGGACCTTTTCCAAGGTAATGGTGGTAGTTTGTTTGTTTATTTATTTATTTATTTAATTTATTTATTTAAAGAATCTTCTATACCGATGTTAGTCGAAACATCACCTCGGTTTACATGGAACAAAAGCAACGGAAATTACAAATAACAGGGGAAGGGTAGGGGAACAAAAACCAAAAGGAGAGCAGTGAAACATAGGAACAATTAACAAGTGAACTATGATGTCATAAGAACAAAGTCAATTTGTTCTTATGACATCATAGTTATGACATCATAGTTGCGGCATCATGAGACATAGTTATGACATATCATAGTTGCGGCAGAATTGAGAGAAAATGGGATCCTAATACACTCGTATTTGGACGACTAGCTGATTCGAGCCAAGTTGCTGGAAGAGAGCTGCCTGGTGACCTGCAAGGTGATCTTCCTGTTGCAGGAGTTTGGCTAGATGATGAACCTGGCCAAGAGCAGTCTTCAGCATGCTCAGTTGTCGGAATACCTTGGAGTTCGGTTCAACACGAATCAGGGCAAGGTTTTCCTGGCAGAAGTGCGTATTCAGAAGTTGATGGCCACACTGTGCCCAACCGTATGGTCCTTCCAGCAGGTACTTGGTTTAGTGGTGGCAGCCCTGGAAATGGCACCATGAACATATGCGTTCTCTTCAGCACTCCCTGTTGTCTCTGTGGAACCCGCAGTCTTTGGACTATTTGATTCGGCTCCACCTGTCGATGGAGGACTCCTCCCAATTGCAGTGGTGGCTACAGCTGGATCGTCTAAGGAAGGGAATTCACGAGCTCCACCGGACTGGCTAGTACTGATGACAGATGAGAGCTTTCATGATTGGGGAGTTCACTCTCAGGAGCTGACGGCACAAGGGATGCAGAAGAGTCTTTCTGGAACATCAGTGGTTGGAAGCCAGGGGAGTACAGCTGGCATCTTTGCAGTTCAGCAGCAGCCTGCAGGATCGAGTGGACCGGATAATGTCGGACAATGCAACAACTGTGGTTTATATCAATTGACAGGGAGGAATTAAGAGCCATCAAGTGTTGCAAGAAATAGATCAACTTATGGAATGGGCAGGAGTGCATCCCCAGATGATCTCAGCCTCACACATAGCAGGAAAAGACAATGTAAGAGCAAACTTCGCAATAGGGAAAGTCTGGACCCAGGAGGTATTATCAGATGAAGCGTTTTAGCTGATTCTAGATCTCTGAGGTCTTCCGTTCCCAGACCTTGTTGGCAACTTCTCGAAAAGCAAAAGTTCTGTGATTCTTCAGTAGCAGGAGAAATCCAAAGTCATTGGGGATCGATGCCCCTAGTGCAGAAGCCTAGTGCAGAAGTGGCCGGAAGACAGTTTGCTTTATGCCTTTCCCCCATGTTGGTCCAAGAAAGCAAACCGGTAATCGATCCAAGGTGGATGTCAGCAACAAACACAAGTAGATGAATCGGTTGTAAACAGGATTTTATTAAAGCTTGCCCGACTCTGGCCGAGTTTCGCTCAAAGAGCTGCCTCAGGGGCTTTAAAGCCACTTCAATTGGCTTAAAACATCACGTAGCAAAGTCAGAGAGGATTAAAACAGCTGGCTTTTTTTGAAAAATATTTTGATCAAGTACTTTTAAAAACAGGTTAACCTATGCTGAGCGGCAAATGGGTATGCAATACCAATACTTTTAAAACTTTGTTTTTAAAAGTACTTGATCAAAATATTTTTCAAAAAAAGCCAGCTGTTTTAATCCTCTCTGACTTTGCTACGCGATGTTTTAAGCCAATTGAAGTGGCTTTAAAGTCCCTGAGGCAGCTCTTTGAGCGAAACTCGGCCAGAGTCGGGCAAGCTTTAATAAAATCCTGTTTACAACCGATCCATCTATTTGTGTTTGTTGCTGACTTTCCCCCATGTTGGGCAAATTGATTCAAAAAATCAAATGCCACAGAGGGATCGTGCTCTTGCTTGCTCCAGATTGGTCTAGGACACCGTGGTATGCAGATCTACGGCAGCTCCTGGTGGACTTGCCCCTTCGACTTCCAGCGCACAGGAACCTGTTGCGGCAGGGACCGGTTCTTCATGAAGATCAGACTTTATTTGTCTTCCAGTATGGCCCTTAAAAGGCTCACTTGTTGAAACATGGATACTCTGCGGCAGTGTTTTCCACCTTGCTAAGAGCTAGAAAATTATCCACTTTCTTGGCCTATGTGCAGGTTTGGCGAATGTTTGAGGCCTGGTGTGGTGCTGTTCCTCATTCGGCCAAAAATCCTGTTCATTTTGGAATTTTTGCAGGATGGCTTGAATAAAGGCTTGGCCCTCAATTCCTTAAAGGTACAAATAGCGGCTTTTGCCTATTTCAGGGGTCAGGTGAATGGAGGTTCCTTGTTGGCTCATCCTGATGTGGTCCATTTTCTGAAAGGAGTGAAACATCCTTGTCCTCTTTTGCAGTTTCCGGTGCCCTTATGAAGTCTTAATTTGGGGTTGGACTTCTTGCCGGACCCTGTCCTTGCGGTTACTGACCTTGAAAATGGCTTTTTCTTGTGACAATTTATTCTGTGCATAGGGTTTCTGAACTGCAGGCCTTGTCTTGCTGGGAGCCATTCCTCCGGTTGACTCCAGGGGTGGTACACCTGTGTACTGTTCCTTCTTTTTTACTGAAGGAATCAGTCCATCTCCCTGCCATCTCTGGACAGAGAGAGATGTAGAGGTGTATTGTCTGTTGCGATCCTTGGATGTCAAGACATATTGTCAGGTATCTGAAGGTCACTAAGCCTTTATGGAAGATGGATCACCACCTACGTGTCCTTCACGGCGGTACTAGGCAGGGTGAGCTGGCCTCGCAGCTACCATAGCTCACTGGATTACGGAGGTAGTCATGGCTGCATATGTTGATGCTGGGAAGCAGTTACCTAGTCAGGTCAGGGCTCATTCCCCTAGGGTTCAGTCATGGGCAGAAGTTAAATTGTTGCCTCCTGTCAACATTTGCCGAGCTTCGACGTGGTTCTCTTTTCACACTTTTTTTTTCCAGGTGTTATCGTCTGGAAGTGCAAGCCTGGGAAGACACAACCTTTGCACATGCGGTTTTGACTGGACCGCGGGCAGCCTCCCGTCCTATGCTGGAGTAGCTTGGGTACATCCTAACTTGTTCTGGATTCATCTGACGGACACTAAGAAATCAGAAATTACTACTTACCTGATAATTTCCTTTTCTTTAGGACAGTCAGATAAATCCAGCTTACCTCCCTTGGCTGCCGAATGATTGTAGTGTGGTTCTCCTTTGTGGCAGTGTGTTACAGGGATTACTGGTAAGTGTTAGTCCAGTCCCTAGATTAGTGTTAATATATTCTTGTCTTAGCTCAGTGTTGCCTGTTGGTTGAGTATTGAAATGTTTCTGTTTTAAATCATTTTGCTGGTCTGTCCACAGTTGCTTTTGAAGAGAATACTGGCGGGCTGATGTCACTGCAGGGGTATATATATATATATATATACTGTGACGTCAGTTTGCTCTGGCTTCATCTGCTGGTAGAGGTGCATAACCCACTTGTTCTGGATTCATTGGACTGTCCTAAAGAAAAGGAAATTATCAGGTAAGTAGTAACTTCTCAGTTCATGCTAATGTCTTTATAGTTTACAAGGGCAGCAGATGAGTCCAGAAATACAGATGAATTCAGCCATAAGAACAAATCCTATTGACTGAAGAAATTATAAGAGAGTAACCATGGAGTTTCTACTACTACCTCTTATTATCTGATTCATTTTTTTATTATTCAAAAAAAAGTTATTTTTTATTTCTTTTTCTAAATCTTTTTATAAAAAAATGTTTGTCAGTTCATCACTTAACATGAGATCCACAGGACAACTCAATGTCACGGTTGTGAAGCTACTGAATATATCGTCCAAGAGAATTTAGAAATTCATTCCTCCATAATGTGGTACTTTGAAAAAATTCCACTTATCTGAATCTTGGTGGTGTACACGACCATCTCCTTCACATATACAACCGTCTGTTTCCCACATTCTTTCTTATTAACGATTACTTGAATCAAACTGGTGACCTAATGAGTGACTTATTCATAAATAAAGGCAAGAGGAACTTGTTCAAAAATGGAGCTGACGTCAGCTAACATTTCGCCATCTGGCTGTGTTAAGGCTCAATCTACATGAATAAAAAACAACTCGTTAACTTTTTTTTATGTTAGACTTAGCATCCAAAACATGATAATCTCCTTGTTACCTCAATAAAGGTTTTCAACATCCACATCTTTCTCTGCTGCGGAAAACTGCTATTAGGATTTTCAAAACAAAGAACGCTGGCGCATGCGCTCTCTATTTTTGCATACGCTCCACCAATGGGAACTAACCATCAATTTTCAACTAGTCTGAACCACAATATTATGTATGTAGATGGTCAGTCAAAATTGACTATTGAGATCAAGTCCACATAATTTTTATTTTTTATTGATCAAGAGTCATTGTGTTCATCCTCCCCGAGTGTAAACTTTCAAGTGTCCCATAACTGCTGTGTTCTGAAGCAGCAATCTATACTAATAAACGAAGCTTGACCGACGTGCCGCAAATGCGCAGTAGAGACCAGCTCTACCGCGCATGTGCGGGCGAGCACGTCGGTCTGAGCCAGCGTCAGAAAAAAAGAAAAAACAATGGCGGCGTCCAGTGGCAGCGGCAGCGGCGGCGGCGTTGGGTGGCGGCGTCCGGTGGTAGCGGCATGGCGGCATCCAGCGGCGGCGGCGTTGGGTGGTGGCGGCGTCCGGTGGTAGCGGCGGCGGCGGGAGGCAGCGGCGGCGGCGGCATTGGGTGGCGGCGGCGGCGTCCGGTGGTAGCGGCGGCGGGTGGCAGCGGCATGGCGGCGTCCAGCGGCGGCGGCGTTGGGTGGCGGTGGCGTCCGGTGGCGGCGGGTGGCAGCGGCAGCGAGGGAGGAGAGAAAGAAGGAGGGACTGACAGAGAGAGGGAGGGACTGAGTGAGAGGGGAGGAGAGAGAGGGAGTGGGACTGAGTGAGAGGGAGAGAGGGAGTGGGACTGAGTGAGTGGGAGGGAGGGAGTGGGACGGAGGGAGAGGGGGGGGACTGAGTGAGGGGGGAGGGAGATAGAGAGGGAGTGGGACTGAGGGAGGGAGTGGGACATAGAGGGAGAGGGGGGAGGGAGTGGGACTGAGGGAGAGAGGGACTGAGGGAGAGAGAGGGAGGGAGTGGGACAGAGGGAAGGAGTGGGACAGAGTGAGTGGGACAGAGTGAGAGGGAGGGAGGGAGTGGGACAGAGTGAGAGGGGGAGGGAGTGGGACAGAGTGAGAGGGGGAGGGAGTGGGAGGGAGGGAGTGGGACTGAGGGAGAGGGGGAGGGAGTGGGACTGAGGGTGAGAGGGAGGGAGAGAGGGGGGGAGGGAGTGAGACTGAGTGGGAGGGAGGGACTGAGTGAGAGGAGAGGGAGGAGTGGGTGGGAGGGTAGGGGGTGGAGGGGAGAGAGAATGAGGGGGAGGTGAGAGACAGAGGGATGTAGCCCTTTTTAACGGCTTAACAGCGGTGGCAGCGAGGGACTGACAGAGAGAGTGAGGGACTGAGTGAGAGGGGAGGAGAGAGAGAGGGAGGGACTGACAGAGAGAGTGAGGGACTGACAGAGAGAGTGAGGGACTGAGTGAGAGGGGAGGAGAGAGAGGGAGTGGGAGGAAGGGAGTGGGACAGAAGGAGAGGGGGGGGACTGAGTGAGGGGGGAGGGAGATAGAGGGAGAGGGGGGAGGGAGTGGGACAGGGAAGGAGAGGGACTGAGGGAGAGGGGAGGGAGAGGGGGAGGGAGTGGGACAGAGGGAAGGAGTGGGACTGAGGGAGAGGGGGAGGGAGTGGGACTGAGGGAGAGTGGGAGAGAGGGGGGAGGGAGGGAGTGAGACTGAGTGGGAGGGAGGGACTGAGTGGGAGGAGAGGGAGGAGTGGGTGAGAGGGAGGGAGGTAGGGGGTGGAGGGGAGAGAGAATGAGGGGGAGGTGAGAGACAGAGGGATGTAGCCCGTTTTAACGGGCTTAACGGCTTGTTTAACATAAACAGATGGATGCACGCGTTCTTGTCTAGTCTACACACACTGCTGATTAAGGCTGAAACAAAGTTTCAATAATGCTGTCTCGCAGTGCAAAATTTTCAATAGACCAAGGTTAGATGTACTATAATGCCCAGAAACGACGCATTGAAAGCAAAACTCGCTACCGCATGCATTTTCTATCTGATATACATCCACTGCTGATCAAAAAATAGATGTTCTTAGTTGGGATGTAATAATGTTTTAACTGTCAATAAGCCAAAATACTGGACCTCTGTAATATGGCTGGATTAAACAGAAACTCAGTTAGAAGAAAGGAAACCATTCCATCTCTGAGTTGATACCCATGGGATTAACACTTTGTAAATTAAAAATCCAACGAAGTTCTTGCTGTAGAAGTCTCTTCCTCCTCATCTTAACATCCTTTTCAATAATATCTACATTAAATTATCCATACATACATTTGTATCTTTTTGTGTTTTGATTTTAAAATTTTTACCCCTCCATCCAGAGCCATTTTTTCAGTTTTTCTTTCCTGTGAATTATTTTTCATTTTCAATACTTTTTATTTTTTTTATTCACCCTACTAAGATCTTTGACTTCTATGCTTCTTTCTCGCTTCCAGAAGGTAAACCTGTAATACATCTACTTATCTCTCCTTTTTCTTATTGTTTAGGGAATAAGAAGTCACATCTTGCACTACAAGAAAAAAAATACATACCCACGTAGAAACAATCCTAGAAGTGCCCTGGCAACCACATTTTAAATTAAACTCTTGATTGATTTTTTTTAAAGTTTTTTTTTCTAATAATTCTGAGTAACACAATAGCAGAATTGGCTGGAATAATTAGGGGCATCCAAGATCGCTGTATGTATCCCTCAGATTTCTTAAAAATAATTCAAGAATGTGGCACAGCAACTGTAAAGGAATTCACTTGAAGCAGCATTAGTATATTAAAGCATTATTTTATTGCACTTTATTTTACACTGATTTGATTTTTTTTTTGTTTTAGATTTGTTGTAGTATGTGGAGATGGGGAGTATATTATCTACACAGCTATGGCTTTAAGAAATAAGAGCTTTGGCTCTGCACAGGAGTTTGTGTGGGCCCATGATTCTTCAGAGTAAGTGCTGCATTTTGTGAACTTCATTAACAACAGTGTCTAAATGATGGATTTTTCTATCTGCAGTCTCGACTGTCAAAATCTTGAGAACCAAATTTAGATTTTTATACATGGCCACATGTCAAGATATTGGCCTTTTGTTATGGATAGTCTTGGTATATGTCTGCGTGCTAGGTTTTAATCAGACCAGTAGTGTTGTACATGGATATAATCTGTATGCAGCCTTCAGTTCTGGGTGAATGTTCAGTTACTGTTGAAGCAAGTACATGGGTAAGTATTGTTCTCGTCTTGTGTAGTGCTTTTTCTTTTTTTTTTATTTAGTTTTGCTGTATGTCTAAATGAATTACTTTTCATTTAGACAAAAGAGAAATTCATTCTTGAATTTCTCTTTTGCGCTTTATGAGCTTCCAACTGAATTGGATCTGGCTTCTACTGGATTTATAGTGTCATGAGCCTTCGTTTGCCGCTACCCATGTTTTTTCTGTCAGGACATGCAGTGGAAGTAGTGTGCTCAGCTTTGGGGAGAAAGGAAAGACGGCTGCAGCAATTGTGGCAACCCTACCATCCAAAGTGCAGTGCTGAGGGGGTCATCTTAGAGAGGAGATACCTCTGCAGCTCTCGAGCTAGTGAAGTTATCCAGTGCTGTCCAGCCATACTGTTTGGGGAAAGGGGTTAAATGATGAATGGTGATAAAGGGGAGGCAGGAAGACAATAAAGAACCCTTGTTCTCACTACAGTTGTGTGTTGTCAGAGCTCTGTGTAACATTACAACACAGTTAACGGCAGCAGCTTGTTAACAGCTGTCGAGAATGCCCATGTTTTTCTGTTCTTTTAGGTATGCAATCAGGGAGAGCAATAGCGTTGTCAAGATATTTAAGAACTTCAAAGAAAAGAAATCTTTCAAACCTGATTTTGGTGCTGAGAGTAAGTCTTATTTATATGCTGACCTGTTTTGACTAGGCTTCTTATACTTGGGTATTTATTTTCTGGAAGGATGTTAATCCTTTCTTCTCCTTTTTGATATTTTTTCAGGTATCTATGGTGGTTTCCTGTTAGGTGTCAGGTCTGTAAATGGCTTGGCATTCTACGACTGGGAAAACACTGAGCTGATACGCAGAATTGAAATTCAACCAAAACATGTAAGTTTCTGCTCTGCCCAAGTGATATTACAGGATGTTCTAATAAGGTAGACTCAGGAGTAATAGTGGGAAATATTTCTTCACATAAAGAATTATGGATGAATGAAACAGCCTCTCAGGGAGGTGCTAGAAGTAAAAATAAGACTTCAAGAAAGCATGGCAAAAGCACAGAAAATCCGTAGTTGCAAAGAAGCAAAGGAAAAGCCAGAGATCAACTGAGGTTTTATGACATTGTACCAGGAAGGAAAAGGGGCAGACTAGCTGGGCATTAGTCTTATCCACCATAATATTTTTTCTCACAGGACAAGCAGGATGGTAGTCCTCACATATGGGTGGCATCATCAGGATGGAGCCCAATCACGGAAAACTTCTGTCAAAGTTTCCAGAACTTTGACTGGCCCCTACTGGGCATGCACAGCATGACACTAACCCTGCAGCCAGCAGGGGTCCCCCTTCAGTCTTTTTTCCGCGCAGCAGTAGTCTCGCGGTTTAGGAGCTCTGAAGAGATTCCTGACAGGAATTTTCCTCACGGAGTTAATTAAACTTAAATTGCTCCACAGGGGGCAATTTAAGTTTAGAATGTCGTAGAATGCCCTCCTCTAACTTTTCTCAGCCGCAGTAGTCCGGTAAGTTTTACCCATTTTCTGTCGATTACCGTCGAGTTAGGCCCTCGCGGCCTACTGGCCGTCGACCGTACCGCGGCTCGATTTTTTTCTATGGCCATGGCATTGGGGTTTCGTCGGTGCCCAGACTGTACTCGCACCATGTCTATCACAGACCCTCATGGAGTCTGTGTACTGTGTTTAGGCCGTGAGCATGATGTCCTGATTTGCACCAAATGTGCCCTCATGACACCAAAAGGTCGCAAAGCCAGAATGGAGAATATGGGACTCCTCTTCCGTGCTCACACCCTGATGCCATCCATCGCATCAACGTCATCGGAACCGTCGAAGTCGCACCAGCATCGACCTCCGTCCGGTGACCATCCGCCATCGATGTCTTCACGGCCATCGACTCCCGTTACTCCCCCTCAAGTTCGAGGGGATCGTAGGGAGAAACATTGCCATCGGCATCTTAAGTCTCGGACCATCGAGGGAGCAAAATCATCGACCTCACCACCGTCCGAGCCACCATCGAAGAAGCCCCGTCCAGAAATGGCATCGACCATTCCTGCGACCGGGACATCGAGGCCACCGTCACCCGATCGGGGTTTGGGAGTCGCGATTCCGCCTGTAAAGGTGGTCCCTCAGACTGTGCCTCCGCCTCCCTCTTCCGTCACGGAGCCGGGACTGCTTGCTCCAGGTCTCCGGGAAGAACTGAATCGGCTGGTCCAGGAGGCCATCGACAAGGCGATGCAACGGCTCCAGGTTCCTCCGACACCGGCACCAAGAGTGGGAACCGGCGACCGACCCGATGACAGCAGCGCTGGCACCGCTGCTATCCCGGATGGAGGCGCTCATGACCGCCCTTCCACCGGTGATGCCCGGGTCTCCGATGGCTCAGGTGTTTCTCCTCCCGTTGACAGCTTCATCGGGAGGAGAAACACCGTTCCGCATTCCTCTTTCGGGAGTATTGCCTCAGCCATCGATGCCATTTCGTCCTTTGCCACCGATTCATTCACCAGGAGCGATACGCACATCGGCGCCATCAATGCCTTCAATACCGGCACCGATGCCTTCCAGACCGTCCACGATGCCCCCGGCGATTTCTTCTATTTTCTCGGAGCCTCAGCCTGGGCCTTCGGGTATCCAACCCCCTTCTCATCCTACAGGTCAGTCTGCTGATTCTTATGACACCTGGGGTGATGATACTTCCACAGACACCGATGACTTACCTTCACCTCCCTCTCCTACTGAAGGTAGAAAGCGTTCTCCTCCAGAGGACCTTTCTTTCATTAATTTTGTGAAGGAAATGTCTGAGTTGGACCCTTTTCAGCTTCAGACAGAGCAGGATGATAGGCACCAGATGATGGAGCTCCTCCAATCCCTGGATGCCCCTAGAAACATAGAAACATAGAAATGACGGCAGAAAAAGACCAAACGGCCCATCTAGTCTGCCCAGCAAGCTACGCACTTTATCCATTTTTTCCCCTTTTTTTTCTCTCCCACCTGTTACTATTGGCTTCCAGTACCCTCCAGCCCTAATTCCCCTCCACCCCACCACCAATTTAGAGAGCAGCGCCGTATCTGCATCCAAGTGAACGTCCAGATCAATTAGAGGTAGTAACCGCTGTAACAAGCAGGCCACACCCTTACCCCATACTCTTACCCACCCCTGTTTTTATTTTTTTGTTTGTTTTTTTTTTTTGTTTGTTTTTTTTTTTTGTTTTTTTTTTTTGGAGATAGCAGCCCTCCATCCTTCCGCTCCGTGAAGGTGGAACACCAACTACTGGCCACTGGCATCCCGCTCCGTGAATGCCTCTGTGGCTACTGCCGCTTCGTGCAGTGTTTGAATGCCTCTGTGGCTACTGCCGCTCCGTGCAGTGTTTGAATGCCTCCTCTTTATTCACGCCCTCTAGATGGACAATGGTCATCACCTAAAATTATCACTTCTATTCCTGTTCATCAAGTTCTTCTTGACCTTCTCAAAAAGAATTGGGAAAACCCAGGATCCATTGCTCCAGTCCACAGAAAAGCTGACACTACCTATTTAGTACAGTCAGCCCTTGGCTTTCAAAAATCTCAGCTCGACCACCACTCAGTTGTGGTGGAATCGGCTCAAAAGAAAGCAAAAAGGACGAAGCCTCACTCATCTACCCCTCCTGTTAAGGAACACAAGTTCCTAGACAATATTGGTCGACGAGTGTTCCAAGGGGCCATGCTAATTTCCAGAATTGCTGCTTACCAGCTGTAAATGACCCAATACAATAGGGTCATTTTCAAGCAGATACAGGACTTCTCTGAACCTTGCCTGATCAATTCCAACAACAGCTTCAAATCCTTGTTAACAAGGGGTTTGAAGCAGGAAAGCATGAGATAAGAACAGTTTACGATATCTTCGACACCTCTACTAGAGTGTCTGCAGCTGCCATTTCTGCAAGACGATGAGCCTGGCTAAAATCTTCTGACTTTCGGCCAGAAGTACAAGACAGGCTATCTGACCTACCATGTGTAGGAGACAAACTGTTCGGTGAACAGATCCAGCAAATAGTGGTTGAATTAAAGGACCATCATGAAACCCTTAAACAGCTCTCATCTATACCTTCCGACTTCCCCTCAAGACAGCCCTTTAGGAAGGACTCTAAGAAGTCATTCTTCCGTCCAAGGAAGTACTATCCTCCATCAGCAAGATCCCGAACTACGAGACCTTCTCAAAAACCTCAGCCTCTCCAGGCCCGAAAGCAAAAGCCGCAAGTAACTCCCCAGCCGGGGCCTGCTTCAGGTTTTTGACTTTCACTTGGAGAGCAGCAGCCTGATTCCTCTGCCAAGCATACCAGTGGGAGGTCGATTGTGCCACTTTCACGGCATGTGGCAATCAATCACAACCGACCAATGGGTGCTAGCAATCATTGCTCAGGGTTACCACCTAAACTTTCTTGCTCTTCCACCGGACTCACCACCTCTGCAAGCATGGAGAGTATCCGACCATTCTGTCCTTCTGGAGCAGGAGGTTTCCCTTCTTCTCCAGTTAAGAACAATAGAACCCATCCCACTCTCACAGCAAGGCCTAGGGTTCTATTCCCGGTACTTTTTGATCCCCAAAAAATCCGGGGGAGTTTGTCCAATTTTGGACCTACGTGCTCTCAAGTCCCTACAGCGAGAAAAGTTCAAGATGGTAACCTTGGGCTTGTTTCTGCCTCTTCTGCAAAGAGGAAACTGGCTCTGCTCTCTGGACCTTCAGGACGCATACACACATATTGCGATAACTCCAGCTCATCGCAAGTCCTCAGGTTTTTAGTAGGCCCAAAGCACCATCCATACCGCGTGCTTCCATTCGCCTAGCATCAGCACCACGAGTCTTTACCAAATGTCTCGTGGTTGTCGCAGCTTTTCTCAGGAGAGAAGGTGTTCACGTCTACCCCTATCTGGACGACTGGTTAATCAGGGCTCCAACCCAGCAAGCCGCTCGGTCGTCCCTCAATTTGACCCTACACACTCTAATTTCTCTAGGATTTCTCGTCAATTACGAAAAATCCTATTTAGTCCCATCTCAAACCTTGTCGTTCATTGGGGCAGACTTGGACACCTTGCAGGCAAAAGCCTTTCTCCCTCAACAACGAGTGCTAACCCTCGCGTCTCTCGCTCACCAGTTGCAGTCTCAGTATACAGCAACAGCTCTCCAATTCCTCGTCCTTTCAGGACACATGGCATCCTCAGTTCATGTCACACCAATGGCCCGCCTGGCCATGAGACTCATGCATTGGACTCTGAGGTCACAATGGATTCAAGCTGTTCAGCCTCTATCGACCATTGTCCTCATCACCGACTCACTCCGTCTGTCTCTCGCCTGGTGGAAAAATCTCAACAATCTCCTTCAGGGTCTGCCCTTTCAAGTGCCAGATCCTCAACTCATTCTCACCACCGACGCTTCCAACCTCGGGTGGGGAGCCCACGTGGAAAATCTACAGACGCAAGGGTCTTGGTCTCCAGAGGAAGCCAAACATCAAATAAACTTCCTAGAACTTCGAGCAATGCGACATGCTCTCAGGGCTTTTCAGGAACGCCTGTCAAATCACGTCATCCTGATTCAGACGGACAACCAGGTGGCCATGTGGTACATCAACAAGCAGGGAGGCACAGGCTCCTTCCTTCTGTGTCAGGAAGCTGTGCAGAATTGGGCGGAAGCGCTCTCCCACTCGATGTACCTCAGGGCCACCTACTTGCCGGGAGTGGACAATGTCTTGGCAGACAAACTGAGTCGTGTCTTCCAGCCACACGAGTGGTCTCTCAACCCCTCGGTAGCAACTTCAATCTTTCGCCAATGGGGATACCCCCAGACAGACCTCTTTGCGTCTTCTCAGAACCACAAAGTGGACAACTACTGCTCCCTCATTCGGAGCGAGCGCTCTCAGCCCAGAGATGCATTCTCCCTCTCGTGGGCAACTGGTCTGCTCTATGCGTTCCCTCCACTTCCTCTTCTTTCGAAGACTCTCGTGAAGCTACGTCAGGACAAGGGAACCATGATCCTAATAGCATCTCACTGGCCACGCCAAGTGTGGTTTCCTATACTCCAGGATCTTTCCATCCGCAGGCACATTCCCTTGGGAATGGACCCGCATCTGATCACTCAAAACAACGGATGCCTATGCCATCCCAATCTTCGGGCCTTGTCCCTGACGGCATGGATGTTGAAAGGTTAATCCTTCAACCACTTAACATTTCAGATTCGGTTTCTCGTGTCCTGATTGTTTCGCAAAAGCCTTCCACAAGACAATCTTATTCCTATAAATGGAAAAGGTACACATCATGGTGCACTTCGCAGTCCCTTGATCCCTTTTCCTGTCCAATCCCAAGGTTTTTGGACTATCTCTGGCATTTGTCAAAGTCAGGTTTAAAGACATCTTCAATCAGAATGCATGTCAGTGCGGTAGCCGCCTTCCATAAAGGTGTCGGGGATGTTCCTATATCAGTACAACCCCTCGTAACACGCTTTTTAAAGGGCTTGCTCCATGTCAAGCCACCTTTACGTCCTCCAGCCCCTTCTTGGCACCTTAATCTGGTTCTTGGTCGGCTCATGAAATCACCATTCGAGCCTCTTCACTCCTGTGGCCTAAAATATCTCACATGGAAAGTGATTTTCCTTTTGGCTATCACTTCAGCTTGCAGGGTTAGTGAGTTACAGGCCCTAGTTACCTATCCGCCTTACACTAAACTCTTGCAGGACCGGGCAGTACTCCGCACTCACCCTAAATTTTTACCTAAGGTAGTTTCGGAGTTTCACATTAATCAATCTATCATACTACCTACCTTCTTTACCAGGCCCCATTCCAATCCAGGGGAACATGCTCTGCATACCCTTGACTGTAAACGGGCTCTAGCATTCTACCTAGACCGTACAGTTGCCCACAGGAAGAGTACTCAGTTATTCGTCTCTTTCCATCTCAATAAATTAGGGCAACCTGTGGGTAAGCAGACTCTCTCTCCTCCTGGTTGGCGGACTGCATATCTCTTTGCTATCAGCAAGCATGCATTCCTTTTCAAGACCGTGTCAATGCACACTCTGTGGGGGCCATGGCGACTTCAGTAGCACACCTACGATCGGTGCCGCTTCCTGACATTTGCAGGGCTGCCACCTGGAGTTCTCTCCACACTTTCGCAGCCCACTATTGCTTGGACAAAGCCTGAAGACAAGATTCCATCTTCGGCCAGTCTGTCCTGCATAACTTATTTCCAACGTGACGTACCTACACCCTTCCGCCTGCCCGGTGGGGTTCAGGATGCCCTCTACCAAATTCCATCCCAGTTGTTGTGCCTGTTGCACGCCATTGGGTACATTTGGTGCATATTCGGACATCCTCAGCTCGGTACTCACCCATATGTGAGGACTACCATCCTGCTTGTCCTGTGAGAAAGCAAATGTTGCTTACCTGTAACATGTGTTCTCACAGGACAGCAGGATGTTAGTCCTCACGAAACACGCCCGCCACCCTGCGGTGTTGGGTTCGTAGCGTTTTGTTATTTTATTTTTCGGCACTGCCTGTAGCTTTCAAATAAGACTGAAGGGGGACCCCTGCTGGCTGCAGGGTTAGTGCCATGCTGGACATGCCCAGTAGGGGCCAGTCAAAGTTCTGGAAACTTTGACAGAAGTTTTCCGTGATTGGGCTCCATCCTGATGATGTCACCCATATGTGAGGACTAACATCCTGCTGTCCTGTGAGAACACCTGTTACAGGTAAGCAACATTTGCTATATTTCTGCAGCTTTTTGTTTCTGAGAAGCTTTTGATGGTGTTGATTGGTTCAATATGTGCAGTATGGGGCAGATTTTAAAAACCTTATGCATGCCAAGCCTGGCAACGAGCGCAAGCCCCGGGACACGCATATGTCCTGGGGCTTGAAAAAAGGGGTGGGGTGTGGGTGATGGCGTGGCCAGATGCCTTCGTAGGGCCGCTAGGCAGGAGGATTGCACAACGGCACTTGGCCGGTGCTCGCAACCTATGCCTGCCCAGAGGCAGGCGCAACTTCTAAAATAAAGATCGGGGGGGGGGGTTAGGTAGGGCTGGGGGGCGGGTTAGGTAGGGAAAGGCGGGATGGGGGGCGGAAGGAAAGTTCCCTTGGAGGCCGCTCCGAATTTGGAGCGGCCTAGGAAGGAACAGGGAAAGCCATTGGGGCTCTCCTAGGGCTCGGCACGCGCAAGGTGCACAAGTGTGCACTCCCTTGCGTGCGCTGACCCCAGATTTTATAACATACGCGCGGCTGGGCGCGCATGTTATAAAATTGGGCGTAGATTTGTGCGTGCCGGGTTGCGTGCACAAATCTACGCCCGCTCTTGGTACTAAAATCTGGCCCTATGATTCTAAATTAGTTTTGAATTTGGACAAAGTTCTTCTAAGTGCATATTGTGGTCATTTTATTATTAGTTTTGCTTTATTGCTCCAAAGAAGTCTGACTTTTGTATACTCTTTATCAATTTAAAATGTTAACGCAATTATAAAAAATGTTTGGAACTTTTGTCATATTACATTATATTATAGAGATCCATAATTCAGAACTTCAAATTTAGGGGTAGATTTTTAAACATATGCACGCGTGTCCAATTTAATAACATGTGCGCACCGGCGTGCTCGGGGGGGGGGGGGGAATATTGCAATTTTTGCACAGCAACGCATCACAACCTTCCCCAGTTCCCTACCCCCCCTGCTCATACTCCGTCCCTCTTACCCTGTCCTCCCCAACCCCTTAAAGGTCCTACCTATTTTTGTTTTCTTTGTTTATGAGCATATGCCAGCTCCTGAACTGGCGCAATTTGTGCTCGCCGGCAGAGCAGCAAATGGCCGCTGTACTGGCCACCTCCAGTTCCGCCCCTTTTGTGAGGCCCGGAACTTGTGCGCGTAATGGGGGTTACGCCCGCGGCTGGGCCTCTTCTAAAATGCGCACAGCGCGCGTAAGGCCCGGCCACGCATGTAAGCCCCGTATTTTATGAGCGGGCAATTTAAAATTCACCCATTAATGCACACATTTTTAAATTGTTTAAACATATCCTCTGTCTTGCACCTCTGCAATCAAACAGATTAGTAAGAAAGTTACAGATTAACTCACATTTTTACTGGATATGATTGATAGAATCAGGCACTGAGGGACTTCTTATTCTCTGAGGACAAGCCAGGGTAACATTATCAGATGGAGTCTGGCACAGAACCTTGATTTCAAAACTTCTAGAAACTTGAGAATGCCCTACTGGGCATGTGCAGCCCTTGCCTCTTCCCTGCATGCCCTGCAGGTCCCCTCAGTTTCATCTTTTCTTAGTTGCTGCAGTGAAAGATTCTGGAGTTGCAGGAACTGTTTTTTTGTTTTGTTTTGTTTTTTTCTCCCTCAAGGCTTTGCAGGTAGCTTTTATCCTCTAGTCCTCTAGCTAGTTCAGTTTTGTCTGTTTAAGATTCTTTCTTTCATTTTTTCAGTCAACTGCATGGTGCATCACTTATTTATTATTATTGTTTATTAGGCTTGATGAATTGCAATTCTTACATAAGTATATCAGTGCGATGTACATAAAAAATAAATATACATTAAAGCTAAAAGTTTGTAATACAAATTATAGATTCAAAATCTATACTAAAATAAAAATTTAAAAATCGACTTAATGAAAATAAAGATAAAACAGATACAAACTATAGTAAACTATAAAAAGTAACATTAAATATCTGTATAAATACTTAGAACATAGATATCTGTAAATCAGAGGAGCAATTAGTCTTGGAAAACTTTGTGAAAAAGAAAGTTTTAAGGCAATTCCTAAATTTGGCATAGTTTTTTCAAGATGTAATGCCAAAGGTAAACACCGGGTGCCAGATAAGAAAAGCAGATTTTATGAGTGTGTTCCAGTCTTATCAGTTTAGGTGAGGGAAGAACTAGAAGCTCTAGTTGTGAGGAACGTAGAGTTACTTGTAGGTAAATATGGGTGAAGAAGATTGGACAAGTATGAAAGAGTACCCCAGTGAAAGTCCTTGAAAGTTAAACAGCTAGTCTTGATTTGAATTCAATAAGATACTGGAAGCCAATGAAATTCCATGAGAAGTGGCGTGATGTGATCAAATTTCCTCTTAGTGAAGATTATTTTAACTGCTGTGTTCTGTACTGTTTGAAGTCTGTGAACTTGGTTGGAAGAGAGTCCATGTAGTATGGTATTGCAATAGTCTAGTCTAGCGCTTCTCAACCGGTGTGTCGCCTGCTACTGTCTCCCGCTGCTCTTCCCCCTTCTTCCTTCACCGAGCAAGAGGCAGGCTATCTTCCATGCTGCCGTTGCTGCCCCCGGCTATCAGCACATTCAAGCCTGGATGGGAACGGCAGCAGTGTTAATGGAGGCTGGCAACTGTGGCTGGGCCTTTTCTTCTTCCCGCACCTGCCCCTACCTTGGCCCGGAACAGGAAGTGATGTGCAGTGGGGTGCGCGGGAAGAAGAAAGAGCCCTGCTGCATGAAAAAGTAGTGGCGGCAGCGGCAGCCCCAAGCAGTAGCATGGACTCCGAAGCAAAATCAGAAGCAAGCCAGAAATCTGCACAGGAGACTGCAGAGTTAGCCTCCCGTGGCTGATGGGGATTCTTCTTTCTTGGCCTGCGGGGACTAGAGAAGGAGGCTGCTGCAGCTACCATTTGTGCTTGGGGGGAGGGGGGCAGGAAATGAGAGAGAGAGAGAAAGCCAGCCTGTCTGTAAGTGAGAGAATGTATGTGTGATTGAGAGTGTGCATGTGTAACTGTGACTAAGAGCCTGTGTGTAAGTGAGAGCATTTGATTGACATCATCTATGTAAATTGTGTGAGAGAGAGCACGTGTGTGATTGAGAGAAACTGGTCAGAGAGGTGATGTGTGTGTGTGTGTGTGTGTGTATGTATATAGGAGAGACAATGGAAGTGATTGGTCAGGGAGATGACTGGAGTGTGTGTGTGTGTGTGAGAGAGAAAGCGATTATGGGAATGAGAAGCTTGTGCATGTGGAGAGAGCTAGCATAGGAGTGAGAAACATGGGTGTGTGTGA